>NC_091301.1:18224695-18229695 GCF_038502225.1 Cherax quadricarinatus | reverse complement strand
AAAAGAGGAGGCAGTTAGGGTAAGATATAAACAGCTATTGGAGGATAGATGGGCTAATGAGAGCATAGGCAATGGGGTCGAAGAGGTATGGGGTAGGTTTAAAAATGTAGTGTTAGAGTGTTCAGCAGAAGTTTGTGGTTACAGGAAAGTGGGTGCGGGAGGGAAGAGGAGCGATTGGTGGAATGATGATGTAAAGAGAGTAGTAAGGGAGAAAAAGTTAGCATATGAGAAGTTTTTACAAAGTAGAAGTGATGCAAGGAGGGAAGAGTATATGGAGAAAAAGAGAGAGGTTATGAGAGTGGTGAAGCAATGTAAAAAGAGAGCAAATGAAAGAGTGGGTGAGATGTTATCAACAAATTTTGTTGAAAATAAGAAAAAGTTTTGGAGTGAGATTAACAAGTTAAGGAAGCCTAGAGAACAAATGGATTTGTCAGTTAAAAATAGGAGAGGAGAGTTATTAAATGGAGAGTTAGAGGTATTGGGAAGATGGAGGGAATATTTTGAGGAATTGTTAAATGTTGATGAAGATAGGGAAGCTGTGATTTCGTGTATAGGGCAAGGAGGAATAACATCTTATAGGAGTGAGGAAGAGCCAGTTGTGAGTGTGGGGGAAGTTCGTGAGGCAGTAGGTAAAATAAAAGGGGGTAAGGCAACCGGGATTGGTGGGATAAAGATAGAAATGTTAAAAGCAGGTGGAGATATAGTTTTGGAGTGGTTGGTGCAATTATTTAATAAATGTATGGAAGAGGGTAAGGTACCTAGGGATTGGCAGAGAGCATGCATAGTTCCTTTGTATAAAGGCAAAGGGGACAAAAGAGAGTGCAAAAATTATAGGGGGATAAGTCTGTTGAGTATACCTGGTAAAGTGTATGGTACAGTTATTATTGAAAGAATTAAGAGTAAGACGGAGAATAGGATAGCAGATGAACAAGGAGGCTTTAGGAAAGGTAGGGGGTGTGTGGACCAGGTGTTTACAGTGAAACATGTAAGTGAACAGTATTTAGATAAGGCTAAAGAGGTCTTTGTGGCATTTATGGATTTGGAAAAGGCGTATGACAGGGTGGATAGGGGGGCAATGTGGCAGATGTTGCAGGTGTATGGTGTAGGAGGTAGGTTACTGAAAGCAGTGAAGAGTTTTTACGAGGATAGTGAGGCTCAAGTTAGAGTATGTAGGAAAGAGGGAAATTATTTCCCAGTAAAAGTAGCCTTAGACAAGGATGTGTGATGTCACGGTGGTTGTTTAATATATTTATAGATGGGGTTGTAAGAGAAGTAAATGCGAGGGTCTTGGCAAGAGGCGTGGAGTTAAAAGATAAAGAATCACACATAAAGTGGGAGTTGTCACAGTTGCTCTTTGCTGATGACACTGTGCTCTTGGGAGATTCTGAAGAGAAGTTGCAGAGATTGGGGGATGAATTTGGTAGGGTGTGCAAAATAAGAAAATTAAAAGTGAATACAGGAAAGAGTAAGGTTATGAGGATAACAAAATGATTAGGTGATGAAAGATTGGATATCAGATTGGAGTGAGAGAGTATGGAGGAGGTGAATGTATTCAGTTATTTGGGAGTGGACGTGTCAGCGGATGGGTCTATGAAAGATGAGGTGAATCATAGAATTGTTGAGGGGAAAAGGGTGAGTGGTGCACTTAGGAGTCTGTGGAGACAAAGAACTTTGTCCTTGGAGGCAAAGAGGGGAATGTATGAGAGTATAGTTTTACCAACGCTCTTATATGGGTGTGAAGCATGGGTGATGAATGTTGCAGCGAGGAGAAGGCTAGAGGCAGTGGAGATGTCATGTCTGAGGGTAATGTGTGGTGTGAATATAATGCAGAGAATTCGTAGTTTGGAAGTTAGGAGGAGGTGCGGGATTACCAAAACTGTTGTCCAGAGGGCTGAGGAAGGGTTGTTGAGGTGGTTCGGACATGTAGAGAGAATGGAGCGAAACAGAGTGACTTCAAGAGTGTATCAGTGTGTAGTGGAAGGAAGGCGGGGTAGGGGTCGGCCTAGGAAAGGTTGGAGGGAGGGGGTAAAGGAGGTTTTGTGTGCGAGGGGCTTGGACTTCCAACAGGCATGCGTGAGCGTGTTTGATAGGAGTGAATGGAGACGAATGGTTTTTAATACTTGACGTGCTGTTGGAGTGTGAGCAAAGTAACATTTATGAAGGGGTTCAGGGAAACCGGCAGGCCGCACTTGAGTCCTGGAGATGGGAAGTACAGTGCCTGCACTCTGAAGGAGGGGTGTTAATGTTGCAGTTTAAAAACTGTAGTGTGAAGCACCCTTCTGGCAAAACAGTAACGGAGTGAATGATGGTGAAAGTTTTTCTTTTTCGGGCCACCCTGCCTTGGTGGGAATCGGCCAGTGTGATAATAATAATTTTTTTTTTTCATTTATATTAATGTAAAAATTAATAATTTTCTACCAAAAGATCCTCAGAAAGGTTACCTAACATTATTATAACAAGTGCATTTTAATTTAACATATCGCAAGAGTATGTCTATAGTTTCGTAGGGTCTTGGATATGGTTGGAGGAGGTAGGTTAATGGTACTGAAAGCATTGAGTTTGGACATAGAGGGAGTGGGTGATAGTGTGAGAAGAGCGGTCATGTATTTGGTAGTGGATTATATTACTATATCGTGGGCTATGAGGGAGGTGGAGGGGGAAGTGCGAATACGGGCTTTAGCTGGACATTTTTATAAAACAAATTGTAGGAATGATGTCGTGTATGGAAGGAGATGGGATATAGAATTTCCAGTTCAGTATAGAGGTATGAATGTACGTATGTTGCGAGAATTAATGGTGTATTGGATGAATAGGATTGGTCTCAGCCAGATGAGGGGGGGGGGATGAGTGTATTCCTGGGATAAATTTTAGATAGAAAACTCTCTTGATGGGGCGAAGCTTTAAATGTAGATGTTTTTTATCATGGGTGGTCATGGGGAAGTGAGGGGGCTTACCAAATTGGTTCGGTATTTTTATATTCTTATATATGTCACTGGGCATGTAGGGCACTGTTATAAATCCTGTGGACATATTGTTCAATCATATGTCATGTGATTTTATGTTTCGAGTTTTGTACATATATGTATATGTAACAAGTGAGTCAGTGAAGATATCAGGAGTAATGTTACCAGGGCTGATATTCTTAACTATAAACAGGGTTTTGTGTTGGTCATAATAATAGGTTCAACCATGTGTTAATTTTCTTAATGTCAAATTGTAATGTTAACATAACAGTATGCATATTACACTATTGGAAAGATGTTTTTTGTCATCAAGAAACTATGTCCTAGGGTTAGATTATGGTTATTTGTCTCTGTGTTCAATAAACAATGGTGTGACGTTGTCCAATATGATGATCTGAGGTAAATGGAGAGGGGAGGAGGGGAGGTGAACTACCCAAAAATATTTGTTATTGAATGTGCTTAATTAATGTGTATATTGGGCATGGGGATGCGAGGAAGCTTAATAAATTGATTAGGTATTTTTATAATCTTATGTAAGTTAATGGGCATGCATGACACTGATATAATTCCAGTGAATATAAATTTGCATAAGTCATGTGATACTATGTATCAACTTTTGTACATATGTGTATATGTAATATGTGAGTCCGTGACTATATCATGTGTAATGTTCTCATGGATGACGACATTCATAATTATATAAACAGTTTTTAGTTATAGTCATAATACTAAGTTCAATCTTATGTTCTTTTTTCTAAAAATCATTTGTCATGTTGGGATCATCTATGCATCTTATACTAAAGAGGACATTTTTTATTACCAACAAGATACTATGTTCAAAGTTTAAATTATGTTGGTTATTCGCTTCTGCGTTCAGTGAACAATGGTATGATCTGGGGTGAAAGGGACGGGGGTTGTGGGTGTGCTGCTCAAACATATTTTATTACATGTACTTAATTAATGTGTATATTGCTGATAGGAAGGGGTAATTGACAATTGTTTTTAATTAGTATTGCTTGCACAGTTTTCCTTTGTTCTTGTATAAAGGCATTTTACATCTTTCAGGTGTGTGCAGTGTACTAGGCAACATATTAATGTAACTTGAAATGATTTGAATGATGTCGGGTATAATATTGTGTAATCTTGTTTTTCACACACGCGTTGGTGGTTGTACTGAGTCATGTGAAGAGGAATTTCTCTAAAGGCAATGTAACACTTGCAGTGTTTTGATTATGAGCACATAATAAAATAATAAAATATATAAAAAAAAACTAAATATATTTTAGATAAGCTTACAATAATTTAATAGTAAACAAACACAGTGAAATATATTTTTTATCGTTAGGTTCAGAATGATTTTTGTGAAATTATTGCATGCACAAATTTTCGCTTGCCTTATTCGGGAAGAAGAGCGTTGACATTTAAGCCAAAATAGCAAGTTTTACCTATTAGGCACGACACACACACACACACACACACACACACACACACACACACACACACACACACACACACACATACACACGCACACACACACAGCATTAGTTTGGAACCCAAACCTGGTCAAACACGTCAAGAAATTAGAGAAAGTGCAAAGGTTTGCAACAAGGTTAGTTCCAAAGCTAAGGGGAATGTCCTATGAAGAAAGGTTAAGGGAAATCGGTCTGACGACACTGGAGGACAGGAGGGTCAGGGGAGACATGATAACGGCATACAAAATGCTGCGTGGAATAGACAAGGTGGACAGAGATGGGACACAGAAACAAGGGGTCACAGTTGGAAGCTGAAGACTCAGATGAGTCAAAGAGATGTTAGAAAGTATTTCTTCAGCCACAGAGTTGTTATTAAGTGGAATAGTCTGGCAAGCGATGAAGGAAGGGAGGAACCATACATAGTTTTAAGACGAGGTATGATAAAGCTTATGGAGCAGGGAGAGGGAGGAACCAGTAGCGGTCAGTGAACAGGCGGGGCCAGGAGTCTCGATAACTGCAACCACAATTAGGTGAGTACACACAGACACACACACAGACACAAACA
>NC_091301.1:18179695-18217195 GCF_038502225.1 Cherax quadricarinatus | reverse complement strand
TAAGTCACCGTTAACGGTGCTCAGGCATGTTGTGCAGTGAGTTGTAGCAGTGTTGATGGTGGTGTGGTGATGGTGGTGGTGTGGTGGTGGTGGTATGGTGGTGGTGTGGTGGTGGTGGTGTGGTGGTGGTGGTGGTGGTGGTGGTGTGGTGGTGGTGTGGTGGTGGTGGTGTGGTGGTGGTGGTGGTGATGGTGTGGTGGTGTGGT
Source organism: Cherax quadricarinatus (assembly GCF_038502225.1). NCBI lineage: Eukaryota > Metazoa > Arthropoda > Malacostraca > Decapoda > Parastacidae > Cherax > Cherax quadricarinatus. The sequence continues at coordinate 18,216,989 of NC_091301.1, read as the reverse complement.
GATGTGGTGGTGGTGGTGGTGTGGTGGTGTGGTGGTAGTGATGTAGTGGTGGTGGTGTGGTGGTGGTGGTGATGGTGGTGGTGTGGTGGTGGTGATGGTGGTGGTGTGGTGGTGGTGGTAGTGATGAGGTGGTGGTGGTGGTGGTAACATTGGGTTGTGATAGTGGTTGTTTTGGTAATAGAGTTGTTGTTGTCGTTGTTGTTGTTGCTGTGTTGTTGTTTTACACTTTTACTGTTTTATTGTATTTTTTTGCAGTTGTACTTGTTAGTGTCGTTTGTAAACTCACATACTCTTGTTGTAGTTGATGTTTCTGTTGCCCTTTCTAGCATTTTTATTGATGTTCCTGTTATTTCTTTATTTTTCATTTTATTCCGTTGCTGATGTTTATAATGGCGCTGGTGGTGTTTTTCGGTCAATTGCTGTACATCATCTACCAAGACAGTCACTCCAGTAGTAAATTCTATTTTTAGCCCTTACTATTTTGTTGCATCAATTCAGACGAAATGTTCGTCGTCTTAAATCAATTCACGAAAAGCTTCGTCAATTCTAGATTTAAAAAAAAAAAAACAAGGTCAGATTTCCAGACTTCCTGAAATATAAAAAATTAATTAAAATAAATTTAATTTAATATGCCATCTCTATTTATTGTATAAAATTTAATTTCTTTTAATTAATTTTTAATATTTCAGGAAGTCTGGAAATCTGACCTTGTTGCCGGCAAATCAAATAGAATCTGACCTTGTTTTCTCTTAATCTAGAATTGACGAAACTTTTCGTGAATTGATTTAAGACGACGAACATTTCGTCTGAATTGATGCAACAAAATAGTGAGAACTAAAAATAAAATTTACTACGGGAGTGGCTGTCTTGGTAGATGATGTACAGCAATTGTCCGAAAAACTGAGTTGAGATTATTATTATTATTATTATTATTATTATTATTATTATTATTATTATTATTATCATTATTATTATTATTATTATTAATAGTAGTAGTAGTAGTAGTAGTAGTAGTAGTAATAGTAGTGGTGCTAGTAGTAGTAGCTGTTATAGTAGTAGCAGTAGTAGCAGTAGTAGTTGTAGTAGTAGTAGTAGTAGTAGTAGTAGTAGTAGTAGTAGTAGAAATGGTGGTGGTAAAAATAATAATAGTAGTAATAATAGTAGTAGCAAAATTAATAGTAGTAATACTAGTAGAAGTAATAATAATAGAAGTATTAGTAGTAGTAGTAACTGTAGTATGTTTATAGAGAAGTTCCTAACCCATAAAGGGTGTCCAAGGCTTGGAAAATGGAAAGTAATCAGGTTTAATTAGAGGAATGGGAAAGTAGCTCCAAATTCTTGGTTCAAGAGCTCTTCGCTGTTATCAAGGCACGTGCACGTTCCTTGAAGAGTACTAGATCATGCAAAATGCTGGAATTATTGTCATCCACGCATAAAGCCCTTTCAGATCAAACTAGAGCCCAGGCTGTGTCACCAGGCACCCTCCAGACCCAGCTGGTGCCAGATGGTACCTTCTGGAGCTCTGGTAATGATTGTGTGGCTTCAGCAGCGCCTCCGTCAAGCCGTGTTCTGGATGCTGTTATGGGTGATTAGCTCGGAGACTGACTCACAACCCAGCAAATTTAAATAACACAGCAGTGTGCTGCTACTCTATTTTTATACCAGTTACACAAAAGCCAGTTATGTTTTTATGTCATATTCCACCACACAGGATGGGATCACATTTACAGTGTTAAAATTTGTCACTCTGAGCTGGGAGACGTCATTAGGGCAATGGGGGATATCATCAAGTATTCCATTAAGGTTCATCAGCTACAAGAACTTTAAAAATATCTTTCCAGCAGAGCTGGAATTCTACCAGCGCGTTTTAATACTCGTCATCCTCATCTAAGAGTCTTGGTATCTTGAGAAAAATTAAGTAGGGACGTTTTAAAGTATGGGCAGTAGTGCGTGAAAGGAAGTTTTGTCGTGTGAGCTATGAATAGTGTCTAGAAACCTTTGAGAAATTGATAGATAACTCACAAATACGAGATAAATCTTTAGATAACGTTTAGATCCGTCCTGAGCCATTTGTAAGTCGTGATTGACAAAAGAGATAAGCAAGTCATAAATCCGATCAAGAGGTTAGGAGACAGCACAGAACAACAGAGTTCACGTGAAAGCATATTCCAGTTAATGGCCTTGAAGGAAGGGTGGAGATTTTATATATATATCCAAATTAGGGTACACGAGCAGTACACGGCTACACCCTGCTACATTTCCGTCATGACGGAGGAAATACAGCCACTATAATAACCAGTGAGCAGAACAAAACGACCAATTGACCGACCGCTAGGAAGAGAAACAACTAGATTTACAACTCTCGGATAGAAGAGAAACTAAAATTTATTCCGTCTACAGTAATCACAAAAAAATTAAACTCAATATTTTTTGTCGCATGTGTTTATCTGAATGATTGGTTTGTAGGAAGATTTCACCTGATTCGAGATTCGAATGGAAAAATTTAAATTAGGAAGCATGCATGTGTGAAATCACTTTCTCCTGGCTCACCTTAACACCTTTTATACCAATGATATTAAAGTTAGAGAAAAATATTCTTCACATTTGCATTTCTTTTCCAATTAAATTTTTTTTCTGTTCCAGGACGCTTTGACGTGTTAAAATTATTGGATTTAAAAGAGTGGCAGTTCTGGAACATAAGCAATTAGAAACGATGGAACTGTTAAAACACGTAATCTGAAACATTAAAGGTTTTGTAGCAGGAGCAATCTTATAGCTTAATGGTACTGGAACAGGAATAGCTAGATTGGTGGAGGTACTGAAACAGAGGAACCATTAGAATAGTTGGAGGAGTTAGAACAACAGCAATCAAAAAGGCTGACAAGACATGAAAAGAGAGAATATAGGTGGGGTGAGCGGGGAAGTGGGGATAGTGGAAGAGCAGGCTGGTGAGAGAAAAGGTTATGAAGGATAGTACCAGGGTAGAAGCCTGAAGAAATAGTAGTCAGAAGGATGGAGGAGGTGGAACATGAGTAGTCATAAATGATAAAGAAGTTGGAAAAGGAGTAACCAGAAAAGCCGAAAGAGTTGGAAGAAGAATAGTCAGAAAGTCTTTAAATGTTGGAACAGCTTTAGAGCTGGAATAGTGGAGTAAGAAAACCAGAAGGTGCTTGTGACTCTTCTACGTTAACCGGTGAAAACTTTATGTTTCTGGCTGTCAGTGAAGCTTATACTGGTAATTTTTTCGCTACTTTTTTTTGGCCGATATCTTCAGAACACCTTGTCGAATCAACTCGTTTGTTAATACAACTTGGCTGAGTAGCCAATTCTCGCCTTTAATCAGGGTTTCATTCTCTGCTCAAAGGAGCAATACATACAGTAAGATATATATGCAACGCAATTGCAAACAGACAATCTCAGCAACGGAAAACAAGCAACAGGCGAATGGAAAACACTTGGTGTGTGCGTGATATGTGCGGGTGTGTGTGTGAGGTATGTGCGTGGTGTGTGCGTGGTATGTGCGCGGTGTGCGCGTGGTGTGTGCGTGGTATGTGCGTGGTGTGTGCGTGTGTGTGCGTGTGTATTTGTGTGTGTGTGCGTGTGTGTATTTGTGTATATACACACAAACACAAATGATTCATACACTTGTAAATAATTTTTGGAATTTATGGTTTTAGAGAGATATTACGACCATGTCTGCAAGTAGTATTATGAAAACATTTCCTCAGCAACTAAATGCTCACTCCCTCCATTCGCAAACATTTCAGAAATATTTTTTTCCAAAATAAATCAGCTTAAGGATATTGCTTTTGAAAAATCCTCTTTCCATGAACGAAAAAAAAAAATATATATTGTTTTCACAATAACCTGCCTATTATGCTCCACTAGGAGCTCAAGACAAGACAAAGTGAGGAGATAACCTTCTGTGTTTCTAATGGTATTGGTAATCTCACCTGCAAAAATTGCTCTCAAGTATAGTAAGATCAAGGTTCCCTTGAAGTACTTTGGTATATGTGCAAAACACTTCAGTCCCCCATGTTTTATTGTATAGCAACTTGTGTTACACTGGGTTGCTGTAAAGTCACAAACTCTACGAGTTGATTTGTTTTTGATTGGCCTGGAATACTTGGAAACACAGAGAAACTGGCACATGCTGGAATACTTAGTATTACCAAGGATCGCTGGCGGCTTTAACAGAGTAAAAAAGAAATCTTCATCTCCGCAAGGATTTCCTGGAGCGACTGAATACCTTCTAAGTTTCACGTTTAAATTTGCCTTGGAAAGAAAAAGTTATTAGTTGATTCCGCCATAGCTTCGTGTATGTTTACGAGTCTATTGAAAATTTATGCCTAGTTAAAGAACACACTAAAAAAATATTCAGATCCTCTGTCGACGAGAAATTTCTATCTCTGCCCATTAAGTCCCCTTCCCTACACCCTCGAGTGAGGTAAGTGCTTTATGCTGGCGAGTAACACTTGCGTAAATTTTCGGTTATTATTCACTCGTCTTAAATGTACATATTCACAAGCACACGGAATGCATTGACAGGTTCCTGTGAGATATGGGAAATGACATGAAAGGTATAGAAAATGAAAGGTACAGGAAGGGATAGGATTAAAGAAAGAAATTAGAGGTGAAAGAGTAGCACTTTATTATTATTATTATTATTATTATTATTATTATTATTATTATTATTATTATTATTATTATTATTATTATTATTATTACTATTATTATTATTATTATTATTATTATTATTATTATTATTATTATTATTATTATTATTATTATTACTATTATTATTATTATTATTATTATTATTATTATTATTATTATTATTATTATTATTATTATTATTATTATTATTATTATTATTACTATTATTATTATTATTATTATTATTATTATTATTATTATTATTATTATTATTAATACTATTATAACACAACATACAATTTTAATTACTGATACGACTGAGCTCATGAATCAAGAAACCTGTGAAACAAGTTTTATAGTGATCTATAAGACTTGTATGATATCCTAAGGTTTACGAGTAATGCCCCGGGTGACTGGAACTATTAAATCATGTTTAAAGTATACCGAAATGCAAAAGTAATGTATAGGAAAACAAAAAAAGGCACAATACCGTGACTGGAACGATACACAAATAACCCGCAAATAGAAGAGAGGAGCTTACGACGACGTTCCGGTCCGACTTGGACCATTTACAAAGTCACACGACTTTGTAAATGGTCCAAGTCGGACCGAAACGTCGTCGTAAGCTCCTCTCTTCTACGTGCGGGTTATTTGTGTAATGTATAAGGTGTCAACAAAAACACTCACTGATTTCAAATAGATATAACATGTAACTTTATTGTAATAATCTTTCACAGTTAGTAGCTTCAGATGCAGGATTACATTCAGTTTCATGTGGTATCGGGTATCATTAAAGGCGCTCAACGTGCGCCCCTCTGGTTGCTCGGTAAACATCGATGCGATAGTTCATTTCGGTCCAGACGCTCAGCAGCATATCTGGAGTTATCATTTGTGGAGAAATTATTGGCCCAACTTCAGCCCTTTTCAGCCCTATTTAGACCTGAGGGGCCCAGCCCTCTCAGAAAAAGCAGTAGCGTCTTGCTTCTGCAACAACACTTTAATTGGAAGCATATGACTAGTGTATGTCATAATCACACCACCTCTTTGCAAGAGACCAGTGTTGCAACCAATGTGAGTTAACGAGAGTAATTAATATCTGTACCGCAACAGGAAAGGTACAGGAAATCTCCTACCTCACTTTATTCACATATGAGACAATAATGAACTCTCAGTGATCGAGACATATCAAGAAATCAAGCATTTTGTGTTGGAAACTATTGCAGTTTGGTAAAGAAGGAAAAAACACCGTTTTCAGCGAATCCTTTATATGAGGGTAAGTCAGGCCAACGAGGGTTCCGCGGGGTAGATTCCTTTTAGACTCGTCGAAACAACTTGTGTGTTACGCTGTAATAACAAAGACACAGAGAGCGCGCGTTTTGCTAATAAAAGAATCTCAATGAACACAGCAGAACAATTACAGAAAAGTGTGATCAGCTTCTTTAGTGATATGACTGTAAACAATAGACAGTTCTTGATGAGCAGTGTGTAACAACGAGTGTTGCGAATTTCCCGATGGAGTGGAAGACAGTGCGAGATTCTTCAATGAACACGTCTGCTTCAATCAAGACAGCGGATATCCAGATGTAGATACAGGTCAGCTACAAATACCCAGGTACGTCTGGTAAACATGATATTGGTTAGGCAGGCTGCGCAGCGGATATCTAATTCTGTCTTATTTAACGGTACCATAATCCGGTTACCCGTGGACCTTTGAGTACAAACCTGTACATATAACTTCAGCAATCAGTTTCTGAGATATGCTGAATAACACCCCCTAGGAGTAATTATATTTACAACCAATTATATTCACAGCCCATTTGCGGTTGCAGTGGCATCGTCGGCTCCAAGAACATTCTGGATGCGGCTGCAGAATGTGGAGACGTCATCAAGCTAAGTCTCATTACAGTTCACTTATTATTTGACTTTGCTTGTTTGTATGCTAAAACCCCACATCATTCGAATTGCTTCAGTGATCGAAATTTTCACTTCCTCCAGAGTTGCAGGTAGTATTGGTACGTAACCCGTGCTCTTCACGTACCCACAAAGAAAGAAGTCACAAACAGTTAGGTCTGGTGACCTCTGCAAGTGGCCTGCTAGGTCACCGGACCTAACTGTATGTGTGTGTGTGTGTGTGTGTGTGTGTGTGTGTGTGTGTGTGTGTGTGTGTGTGTGTGTTTGTCGTGACGAATAGGTAAATCTGATCAATTAGCAAGAACTCATTTAAAATTAAGTTCTTTCTAAAATTTTCTCTTATACGTTAAAGGATATATTTTTTTCATTTAGGTTATTGTAAAAATTAATAATTTTGAACTAAAATAAATTTGAAAAGCTTACCTAACCTTATTATAACAAGAGCAATTTAATTTAGTCTAATCCAGCTAAATATATTTTAGATAAGTTTACAATAATTTAACACACACAGTGAAATATATTTCTTTCGTTAGATTCAGAATGATTTTTGAGAAATTATTGCATTCGCAAATTTTCGCTAGCTTTATTCGGCAAGAAGAGAGTTGCTATTTAAGCCAAAATGACAAGTTTTACATATTCGACAAGAATGAGTTCACATAATATATATATATATATATATATATATATATATATATATATATATATATATATATATATATATATATATATATATATATATATATATATATATATATATATATATATATATATATATATATATATATATATATATATATATGAGGTCCACCTCAGGTGTAAACTGTGGGACCCATAGCCTCGGAGAAGTGGATAAAAAGGCTTCACGGAAGAATATTTGGATTTCTTCCTGAAGCCGTTTGAATATTCCACTTCCCCTACCACCCCATCTTTTCATTCTTTATTACCAATAGGAATATTTTATTACATAATATGGTGCAGAAGATTTAAGAGATACATTGTTGATATAAAGATGGCATATACAGTACATGAAATGTGAGAGATACATGTCTAGTACATGTTGTTACGTGTTTGTTACTGATTATAATGCAATAATCTTATCCAGCTCCTCAGAGCTGGGGCGCGTGCCCAAAATACAGCAGGCATTACCCCTCTGAACAGCCGCACTGAGTCGCTGGACCAGAAAAATAGCTGCCCTGGGATCCCTAGTTGCCCTGATGAGTCTTTTGCATAGCTCCTTAAGGAATTTAGACGCACTCTTTCCCCATGAGCCAAGGGTCTCTGAGCCTATGGGAACAAACATATAGTAATGGGCAAGTTCTCCATATTTTCTAGACTTTGGGGAATCCCTGAAGCTGGCGGCTGCCCATCCTTCCTCCCTGGTGTATTGGAGATAGGTATCAGCCAAGGTAGATGCACATGTGTAGTCCCACACCACCTGCTTACCGTCTGTACAGGCATGAAGTGTGATACCAACTGGACGCTTCTGGCTGCCATCAGATCTGCATAGTTGGGGTGGCTCCATTACTGCTGGGCATCCGGCTGTTAGGCTCCTCTTGATAACGTTATTAACCTCCTCATGTCTTGCAATCTTTCCTTCGGATTTACGGCACACAAGACCATGGTACCTGAATCGGTCTGCTGCTTCACTACCACAAATACACCTGTGTTCGGCGAGAATAGGGGCGGCAAGTCGAAGGGCAGCACCAATGCGGATAGTCTGTGGGTGGAGGCGTGTGCCAAGACTGGAGTTGGGAACAGCCAACAGAAAGTTCCCTGCATGAGGAGCTCTCACTGTCAGCAGGTGGGATCTATCCTTCCCTGACACACTCTGAAGCATTGTTGAGGCTATTTTATCCACTATCGGGCCATCCCAGTTGGACTGTTTGTAGTTGTTGGGGGGAGCAGGTCTGGTTTCAAAACTAGTTAGATTATCCCAGATCATGCCTCCGTCATATATATATATATATATATATATATATATATATATATATATATATATATATATATATATATATATATATATATATATATATATATATATATATATATATATATATATATATATATATATATATATATATATATATATATATATATAAACTCAGTTCAAGTCGTAATTGAAAAAAGAACAGAAAATAGTAGCAAACGACAGAAAGTGCTAAGCTCTGCGTATGGAGAGGTGCCCGAGAACATCCCTAAGAGGATATTGGTAGGTGTGAGGGGACAGAACTCATCTTTTCTGCCGCCCTTTTGTATGTTATTTGCAAAGAACAAATCAAAAACTATTTATGACTTGTTACTCAAAAAAAAATCAACTTTAGATTTAACATTTTTATTGTATATAATAAATGTATCCATTTATCTCACACATTTTGACCATATTGTGATTGTGTTGCTGAGATTCCCAAAGCAACTGAATGTAGGTTAATAATGTAGGTTAATAATGTAGGTTAATAATGTAGGTTAATAATGTAGGTTAATAATGTAGGTTAATAATGTAGGTTAATAATGTAGGTTAATAATGTAGGTTAATAATGTAGGTTAATAATGTAGGTTAATAATGTAGGTTAATAATGCTTCTAGTCAGCGTATTATAACAGAATTTTTTGTCTAAACAGCTGCTGATTCGTGACTTAATCCTCAAGGTTAACGCTTGACAGGTTATTTCATAATTCTAACTGTTATATGCTACATCCTCTGTATAAAGAATGATTTTTATTTCAGTTTATTATAAATAGAATAAGAGCAAAGCCAATAAAGAGTTTAAAGTACTCAATATCGTGAGGGGAACAATACACAAATAACCCCCACGTACTAGAAGACTGAAACTTGTGACGACGTTTCGGTCCGACTTGGACCATTAACTACAATTACTAATTAATGGTCCAAGTCGGACCAAAACGTCGCCATAAGTTGCAATCTCTTATGCATTGGATATTTGTGCATAGCAAAGCCTATTATTCTTAAGAGACCAATTTGCTTGATTTCTTGACCATTTAAAAAATAAATTATTGTTAAAAGTGTATCAGTATCATTTTCTGCCTGGCATAAATGTATAAAATTACTGTCGTAGAGCAGTCTAATGCGAAAAGTATAATATATAATGTGTTGAGTGTTTCATTTAAGCTAAATCCAACCTAATTCGTCTATTTATCAGATTACATAGCAGATTGCATGACCTTTTCACTTAGGTGTTAAATGCTTAATCTCGTAATTTCAGATATGAAATGCATATATGGCTATGTGTTGTATGAAATTTGAATTTATCTATGTAAATCGTGTCTATTTTGCATTTGTGGGAAAGAATTATTTCCATTTTGAATTTATTGTATATAATGTATTTAAGGTTAAGGACATAATGTTAAGAAATGATATAAGGTAATAATGAACTCATTCAAATGTATTAAATGAATTTGGGCCTGGTTAGAGAAGAGTAAATGACACTAGATGTTGCAGTTGTGTGCAACGAAGGAACCATATACAGTGACGGTTGCATCTGTTGCACATCACTCGTTACAAAAGGAGAAATTCACTAAGTATTCGGTATTCAACAGTTTTAAAACAAAATATGAATACGTAATCGTACATTATCGTTGTTTGACACAAACACAATTATTCATGACGGAGACTCGTTTAAATGTATGAATATTTATTCATGTTACCAGCAATGATTCGCGTTTCTTAAAACCTTTCTAAAAAATTAAAACACGACATCAATTTCACTTCCATATTTCGCTGAGTTTAAAAAATTCATTTTACCGCTGCTGCTGCACAGCGCTGAGTGCTTAGCAGTCTGCATCCAGGTATAAATATATAATGCTATGTCGCTACGAAATATGGTGTCGTTGCTCTATTGTTATGATAACTGTCTCAGTTATTTTTCTGTGACTCTAAAATCTACTTAAGCAAATTCTTATTTGCCAAGAGGAAGACTGACGTTCATGTTGATTTTTTTTTTTTTTTTGGCTCTCCCGGACAGACTGTCATCATGGGAAGGACAATTTTTAAATTTCATTAGAACGAAAATAAAATGTTAAGCTGTACAAATAATGTTAAAAAATTTAGAAACTTAAAAAATCCTAAAAATATGTATTGAGAGGAATATATGAGCTTATATAAAAAAACATAAGCCGAGTTTGGCACGTACGGAATGCACAAATATATGCATAAACAAGGCAATCACACAGATGCGCAAGTTATAAAAAACATTCTCGTAAAATATATATCACTCTTTAGTACAACTCTCACTCACAGTAAATGGCATCATTCTTCTTCTCTTCCTATAATTCCCACAAAATCATGACCCTATAGGCACGTTCTTTCCTCTCCAAGGCCTCACATACCTCACTACCTGCCTCCCTAACTCCATTCATCCACGCATGACTAGCTTGCTTTTTCCGTCCCTCAAAACCACCAGAATTAATTACAATGCCGCACTCACCCTCCCCTATTATATTTTCTCTACAACATGAGTGTACCCTCTTCCTAACCACACATTAATAATCCCTTCTACTTTTTAATTTCAACTCCTTTCACACACCAAACATCCAACACGCACCGCCTCTCACTTCTCCTGCCCCTGGTGGGCTCTGTCATACACAAACAAGAGCACTAACACGCCTCAATCAGCCAGGAAACGTGAATAGGAATGTGGTTATCAACAAGTGCTCACGAAGCTTAGCCAGTCAACAAGTCACTGAGGTGTAAAGCAGCGCAGGGGCGAGGGCTTTACCTTGTTTCGTTAGGCAACGGTGTAGAAGTAGAGCTTTATTGTACATCACCATGCAATGGTATTCCTGAGTTTCCATCATGTTTCTTTGAGCGATGCATCGGTGGAGGGAAAGAGTGAATTGTGTCAGCTTAAAGGTGCTTTTATATTCCATAAGACCGGACTGTCCTAATTGTTCCTCTCGTAGGGAAAGTATTTTGTGAGTGTTATTCCATTTCATGTGTTTGTGTGCATAATTAGGGAAGATCACCGAAATCTGATAATTTCTTGCTAATTCTCCTGAAGTAAAATTCATAATACATGACATTATTTTAATATGTCCCTCGGCTAGTTCCATTTACTACTGAAAAAGAATTTGTAGTCTATATCTCGTTAACTTCCAGAGAGGATTGACAGTGTTTGTAGAATTTATAACATAGAAAGGATATATAATTTAGCCTAATATCGATGGCAAAATGCCCAGGATTTATACAAAATATTAAAACTTTTGGCCCAGAGCACTAGAACTATATGGAAACAAACTTGGCTATATTTTTCAGAAAGTGAACCTGAGTAGAATAATTCAAGGGGTCATATCGATAACCAGGGAAGGTTTTTGCAGCGTCCCTCGTGTAGCCTGAAGGAGTGGTGTATCCTGGAGGGAAAGAGAGGGCGGTAGGGAAGGAGAAAAGAGAGAGAGAGCCAGAGAGAGTAAAGGAGGGAGAGGAGGCTCAGGAGGGAGGGTGGGGAGTGAGGGAGGGAGAGAGGGATGGAGGGAGGGAAAAGAGAAAGGTAAGGATGAATGGAGGCAGGAGACGACGAAATAAAGAGAAAGGAAAAGTGGCAAAGATGAGAAAGGAGGTAATGAGGAGAAAGGCTGCCTGAGATTAAATGAAAAAAGAGTAAGACAAAGAGAGAGAGAGAGGGAGAGAGAGAGAGAGAGAGAGAGAGAGAGAGAGAGAGAGAGAGAGAGAGAGAGAGAGAGAGAGAGAGAGAGAGAGAGAGAGAGAGAGAGAGAGAGAGAGAGAGAGAGAGAGAGAGAGAGAGAGAAGGTAAAAACTCTTGCGTGAATAACAAACATGAATTGGTAGTGTGAGGAAGAGCGTAAGTGTGCTCCACTAACGATGTTATTTATTAACTAACTAAGAAGGTTGGTCCGGAAAAAACAGTTCAGGAACGATGGGCTTCCTACACCTGATCATTAGTGAAATCAGTGATATTTAAATGTTATGTTGAGCAAGTGTAGAGTGTGAAACTAGTCACTGCTTTGCCTTCCACCTTTATTACCTTCACAGCGAATATATAATTTTCGGTACTTCATAATAATATATGGGTACAAATAGGCAAGGCGCCTTAGCAACAGTAACAGATCGTGTTCCTGATCGGCAGTTAGTGGATAACATACAAACAGGAATTATGAAGGCGTCACTTCCCTGGCCATCCACCCCTGCAGCGAGTGAGTACTACCCTCTTCCTCATATCCCATACACACTCATTTCTCCATTAATTTATCGTTATCTTGTGAACTTTCTTTTTTTTGTAACGACTTCACACCGCGAAATCGCTATTCTTATTGCCCTACAAGACATTGCAGCGAATATGGATACACAAAAAGAGGTCATACAGGCAAGTCCAGACGAGAGCGTGGAAGTGAATGTAGAACAGGTCTAAGAAGAGAAATAGATAGCCACCCATTGACGTCTCATCTCCCGTCAACGCAGCCCAGGAAAGCGCCCACCAGGTTCATAATTCTCAAACTCTAAAACAGCAGGACATGAAAAGAGAACTGCCGAATCAACAGTGAAACAAAGGAGGTGCAAGAAATAGGACACCACTTTTCCAGTCATCTAGTGAGTGCTCCCATTCTCGCAGAAGGTGGGCATACTGATGACAGCTGTCTGCGAGGGAACATCAAGAAGACTGCAGTGGAAACAAAAAGGAACAGGACAGACAGGCTCACTAGTTCTTTAGAGATTTAATCCCGGAACAAACCATCAGGACCTCAGAACTGACAAACATTCTTATACATCACCCATCGAGCTACTACTATCTCAGGTCAACAAGTGGTTTCGTCCCCTTATAGGCCGCATTAGAGCTACACTGAGTCTAGTGGCTACCTGAGAGTCTTACCTGTTTTAGGGGCAAACACCTTACGCTTCTATATAGTCAGCTGAACACAAATATGAGGAGCCAGGTTATCAGCACCTCTCTGCCAACATTAGGAGCTTCATTACCAATGCTGGTGAGCTCACTCACAGTTTCGTGAACACTCAGTAAAATCAATCCATCACTCAATCATTCCTCACTAGACTCATACTTGAAACATGTTCTTAAAATATTTTCCAGAAATTACTCCAAATGATCACATGGAAATTCAGAGTTAAAAATGGGAGAGACTTCATGCTGTACTTGGTAATGAGTGTTCCTTAACAACTTTTGCAAAGAGCCTATCACATCTCAGTGCATAAAAGTAAATGCAACTAGGTTCTAAAATGAGCTGAGGTAAGGAAATAGCTCTTGGCTTGACTTGTGTAAGACACGGTTCGGAGCTCTAGTCTTTAATCCTGTGAAATCTGAAAAAAAAGGAAGTGGGAAGAATTTAAGTAAAGAAAAAATGAATTATGCTTTTGAAGGCTTTAGTTAACAATACAGTCTCAAAGCAAAATGATTAATCAGTATTTTCCATAATGCATGCATTAAAATACATGTATATTCTAACAAATGATAAAAGCTTCCTCTAGCACGATTTTGCTCGCTGAGAGTAATTCTGGGCTGTGATCCTCCAAAGACTGGAGTCTCTTCAGCGTGAGCACTGGTGACAGGAGGAGGAGAGGAAGGAGAAGGTGGAGAGGAAAGTAGAAGAGAAAACGTAGGCTGGAACAGTAGAATTAACCTGCCATACTTTTAATGAACTTTTATCTTCCTTCAGCTGAATTTAGTTTACAATGCTAATATTTTGTATCACACTGTTCATTATCTTGGCCTTGAGCAAAAAGAGGACCACACAAGGTAACCTTGGTAATCCAAGATAACCCAAGGTAACCTTGAGTGGTCTTTTTTATACTCAAAACTTAGAATTTTATTTGATAACTGCTATAGTAATAATGCTTCACTATGTATAATGAAAGAGAATTTAAGTGGGCCAGTCTTTCCTTAATTCAGTACCTCTATTTTCAGACCGGAGAATTTTTTTTTTTCAAATGAGGCTATTTGCCGAGTTACTAGGATTTTCTTTTAATATTTGATCAAGACAATCAAGAATAGATTTTTATTTATTGATACTGAATTAAATTAAGGCTTCACTGCGGTACGCTTCATTGAGAATAATCAGTTATTAGTCTAGCTATTTGATTTATACATAGCGAGATTACCTATAAGAACAGAGACTGGAAGTCTGAAAAAAACAGCAGTGATGAACTTTTGTTAGTACTTCTGCATGCATGGAACAGCACTGCAGCTAATATTTTTTTTTACGAAATTACAGGAGAACCTTCCAAACATTTATGAAAGAAAAAGCGAGCAAACTGAACACAGTATTTGATTCCTTTTTTTTTCATAACATTTTGCCTACTACAAAAAATCAATTTACTTTTTATTTAAAATTTTGTCTTATTTCTTTGTATCTCTCATTAAAAATTTAAATATAGTGGACAAGATAATTTTGCAGAAGTTACCAAATCTATGAATTTGTAAAAGTTATTTTATCTAAATGTATGTTTGTAAAAGGTACTGCATATGTGTGTTTGTATGAGTCATCCCCTCAGTGTGTGAATCTGAATTTGTTATTCTATCTATGTGAGTTTGCATAAGCTACCCCATTCGTGTGTGAGTTTTGTATAAATTCCCCCATCCGTGTGTGAGTTTTGTATAAATTCTCCCATTCGTGTGTGAGTTCGTATGTGATATTCGTTCGTAAAGTTTGTTTGCTCAGGTACGATTAAATACAGGATCACTTATTAGACTACGGATAAGGTGGGTTAAGAATAATAAGACGAAAGAATGAATGGTATCATGCCAGGAAACTGAACAACCTTATAGTACAGAGTGGAGGGTCCCAGCGTGCTAACCTCTGCATTCATCAGTATTTATCAACAAATATTTCTCACGTTCGATGAATATTTTAACAAGTCGCTGGCATATTAGTCACACAGAATTCATATATCGAGAGGTTTATTTCTCTCTGTTTATGACTCTCTTATACTAAGATTTTAATACCTATTCTTGGAATTTAAGTGTTTTTTCTCTGGTGGTGAAAAGGTTACGTACAGTCTTAATGACCTTAGTATAGTCGACAGGCTTTAAACTCCGTTATCTAACCATCTTAGATTACATCACATCACATCACATAGCACATAACACTGGAAGATATAATGCCTCTAAAGAGATTGTTTTCCCTTACGTTTAGACTCACACACAAGGTCAAACCAAACTCCTAGTAAAGAACGTTCACACAGGTATATACACAATACTATTATTAATAATTTCATAACATGTTAAAATCCCACAGATCATTCTATGAAATCTGAACGGGGATATTTTATAATCGGGACATAAAAGATCACCGAAGTTCTGACAGATGGTCATTAGGGATGTCAGTGCCACTTTCGAAGGATAGTCCAATATGTTTCGGTCTCTGAACTCATTGTGCGGCATAAGTCTGCAAAAGAGTGCACTTTATGTTGTATCCTTCGTCTCTTTATTCGCTCTTCCACCAGGAGAACTACTCCGCCCTTCCGCTAAGCGTTAAGCAGAAGAATACAAAAGGCATTTGATACCATTAACCATAATAGGCTCTCTAGACTGGTTTAAGTCTTGCCTGAACAACTGGAAATAAATTGTCAAAGTAAATAATACAAAATCGGAACCCTGCCAATAGCATGTGAAGGCCCCAGGAAAGTATTCTAGGTTCTTTAGTACTTTTTATATTACGTGAATTTCATGCCTATCAGTGCCAGGTTTAAACTTGTATTGTGTGCAGATGACAGCGGTTTGCTAGTCTGAAGTAAAGAACTACAAAATATAGCTAGTATACTATCACTGTTACTAGAGTTCTGCAGTAAATGGTCAGTAAACAACAAACAATCGGGCTAAAACGTTGTGTAGTTTTAAAAATAGGTTAGATAAATACATGAGTTGGTGTGGGTGGGTGTGAGTTGGACCTGACTAGCTTGTGCTGCTGGGTCTGGTGCCGTACTCCTTCCTTGAATGGAGGTGACCAGACTGGGTGGGTCATTGGGCTAATCCGGGGGGGGGGTATAGGGCTAATCGGGGGGGGGACATGGACCTGCTCCGCATGGGTCAGTAAGCCTGTTGTAGTGTTCCTTCTTTCTTATGTTCTTATGTTCTTATCCTACAGGAAAACAGAAGCCGCACTTTTTGACGCAAAAAAAATAAACTGAAAAAAATAAATACTGTTAATGGGGAACCCAACACAACAGAAGCTACAGTAAAACATCTAGGAATTAATTCTCTTTGACTCAAGTATGTCAGAAGAACAGAATAGTGAACAATTTAGTACAAAAAACAAATTCCAGGTTAAAGTTCCACTAGAGACAGGCACAGTGCCTTCCTACTGAGGTTCGCATGACCCTATGTCAAGCACTTATACAATGTCATGTAGATTATTTCTGTTCTTCGTGGTGCTCTGCTTTAGCAAAAAGACTGAAAAATAGTCTCCAAATTATCCAGAATAAGACAGTAATATTCATCCTGGGTCTGGGTCCAAGTGAGCATGTAGGCCAGGATGAGTTACAGCAACTGGAATTGCGGAATGCTGATAATTCAGTACAGCAGCTGACACTAAATCATGATCATAAAAGTTGCTTAGAATCAATATCTTGAATATCTCGCTGCAAATTCTGTCAAGGTTAGGAATCAAAGCCAGTACTGTAGTAGGGGAAATAATCACAGTTCTGTAGTACCTACAGTAGGTGGACAGGCCTCAGATACCTTTTATTATACAGCAATAACGGAATGGAACGGATTGCCTGAACATGTCAAGAACAGTCTCAGCATAAACCAATTCAAAAAGAGAGCTAAAAGGTATAGTTAACACTTGTATAGTTAACACTTGTATAGTTAACACTTGTATAGTTAACACTTGTATAGTTAACACTCGTGTAACTATCATATTAAGCTGATTTTTCCTATTTAATAACCACGTAAACTGCTCAGCTGATTTATTAGTTTATTTTATTTGTATGGTTATAATTCATGACTGATTTCTACTGTGTCTAATAGCTAGGCTGCTAATAGTAAGATGTTACAGTGGCACTATTAGAAATAAATCACCCTAACTTTTTCAGGGTATCCTAGGTAATTTAGACATACAAAATGTTACCATGTAAGGCAACTGTAATTACCCAAAACTTATTGTAATTTTGTACTTATAAGTAACCGTACCTAAATAATTTACTAAGCAGACTAGTAGGAGCATAATCGTGTCAACGTTATAGTGTAAAATCGGCGATGCAACACAGTCTTGCCACAAAAGTGATTAGATATAAGAAAATGCATGCAACTGCCGTCCTGCAACACTATTGTACAATCTAGAGCCCCACTCATTGCGAGCGACAAAAACATAATGCATTCTTTTTGTGAAAATTTGCGCAAGTGAAGACAAACTACAAACACTCGTGATAATGTCTAGCAAAGCTCTCCATAATTGCGACAAACGATCCAAAACTTTACCTATATTTCTAAGCCCTGCTCCATGTACCTCGTGTAAATTGCCCTGGAAATCTCTACTGGAAAAAAAGTAATAATTTTAACATGAAATGGCGGAAAATTACAAGCCGAAAATGATGTTAATTGCACAAGTATTTAAAACTCGTAGGTAGCATTTAGTTTTTTATTATTTGTACTAATTTGCCTATTTTCTTCTTGCTTTCTCCCTTCCCAGCCGTAATAGGATAATAATACTTTCTGACTGTATATTCCCACGAGAGCTTGCACGATAGTGCTGGTTACATGGGAGTTTCGTGGTTACCTGGGAATTTTGTGGTCATCTGGGAGTACGTGGGGTTACCTAGGAGTACCTGGGGTCACCTAAGAACACATTTGCTGAGCTGGAATACTTGGAGTTATTTAAAAGTACCTAAGAGTATCAGGAATAAAAATAGAAGACTTGGGGGTCACGTGGGAGTAAGTAGGAATAACTTTTATAGTTTGGCAGTACTTGGGGTCATGTAGGAGTCTTAAGGTCATCTGGAAGTGCTTGGAATCACCTGGGAAATACATGGAGTCTCCAAGGAGTAATTGGCGTCACGTGAGAGTACTTGAATTCATCATGTAGTACCTGAAGTCACCCTAGAGAGCCTCTAGCATGAAGGAAACATTGAAGTACATGTGGACACTCTCTTCAGTTCCTGGTGGTTAATGTTTAACAAGAAATATTTATTTAATTCAAATAAATATGATGAAACGCAAGAGGAGTAGACATAATATACACAGATTTTCAAAAAGACTTTGCTGAGGATGTTTATCAAAAACTTCTCTCAAATGTATAGTAATATGGTGTAAACAGATGTATACTACGATGTTATGATTGCTTTTTAGGCAGTACAGCTGCAGATGAGTAGAACAAACTGCCGAAAAGAGTCAATGAAGCGAAACGTAATTAATTAACGGAACACACTAAATTATACAGGGTGTTCGAAATGTGATTTAACGGAGTCATCTATCATAACGTAGTGTTTGAAAATGTCATCCATTGTATTATACAAAGCCTTACATTGTGTAAATGTTTATTGCTCGCAGAATATACTGTTCGGCGCACTTGAGGATGTTACTGATGGCCACTCTTGTATCCTCCTTTATCACTGCATGATGCTTCGAAAACTTGAAAGCACTGAATATTTTGATTACTGTTGAATTTCAGTGTCCATTACTCATTTAAAGTTGTTGAAATTGTATAAACAGTAATGTCTCTCGTGATTAGCTGACGGTGGATCGAGCCTCCATCACTTCTTGCGCTGAATGTAATAGCAATAATAATAATAATAATAATAATAATAATAATAATAATAATAATAATAATAATAATAATAATAATAATAATCAGGATCTCAAGAATTGGACAATTTTTAATACTTACTAAAGAGCGATTTGAGCCTCCCGGACATCACCGGTTTCACGCAACTATTGAAACACATCGCCGTAAGTCTCAGAGTTTCCTGTCGGGACTCCAGTCCCAGAAATATGCATACTAATCTTTTCCGTTACATTTTACTTGACATTCTTTTTAAACGAGGCTCTTTGGAAATTATTTTGAAAATAAAAATATACTTTATGCTACTGGATTCCAGTACATGCAGCTATGAAATTCTGAATAACTCAATAATTAAGCGGGATTTTAGTTCATGATATAAAAGTTATTTTCCCGTTATCTTACTTTCTTCTGAGACGTTTTACGATCCCTACTAATGTTCCGTAACATTTTCCCTGACACTAATGTCAGGCTTTCCAGGCGATCATTTAAGGCGCATATCAAATCACCATTAATGGAGACGGAAGGAGGGGGGAGATGGGGAGAGAATAGAAGGGAAGAAGAGACAGTAAGAGAGGGTAGAGGAGGAGAGGAGAGTTTAAGAAAAGGGAAAGAAAAGGTTGAGGGAGATGAAAGGGGAGTGGGGAGCGAGGCAAACAGTGGTGGATTGAAGGAAAGTAGAAATGGGGTTATGGAAAGAGTGGGTGGGTGAAGTGAGATGGCGTGGGTAAAGGGGGGGGGGACAGGATTTAGTCGGATTTGCAAAGCGCTGGAACAGAAAGGTTTTTCAACGCTGTGTACAATACAAATTCATAAAACCATACAGACAACTCACATGTTAATTAAAAACACATCAAGACTACAACCGCCCAAAGAGTTATTGAAAAATATTTAATTGCACTCACAAATGGTTAAAATGTTTGCTATATATTAAAACATCAATTCATTCACACTAATCAATTCCCCTGCGATATCACCGAGGTCTCTGCTGGCGACCTGTGATTTTAGAGGAGGTGGATAATTGGCCAACGGGTATGTAGCAAACAATTTGTAAAAAAAAAAAAAGTCGTGGTAGTGACGAGTTTAAACGTTAAGGTTACTTAAACTTTTATAAACGTACATTTAAAAAATAAAAAATGAAGATAAACGAATGTAACATGTGAAAAAGCGGCTCAGTATCTGTTTGCGTTAGGGAAATCAGCCGTTGGTTTAATAGCGTCGGTCATTTATAAAACTTGTGTGTGAACCTGTATCATAAAAAACTAAAGCAGTTGTAATTGTGTTTGCTAGAGTCAAGTGCACACTACAATCTGCACCGAGAGGTGCAGGATTCCCGGCGAGGTGTCTATGGGCGAAGTTGCTGTGTGGGATCGTCAAACTACAAAAAATGATTTCGTAAATATGATTCTTGAGGGATGAGGAGTATCAAACACTCACAAGCTGCCTTGCCTAGTACAGCTTGTTGCTTGGATGTACGACCGATAAGTTTACAAATAAATAATCCCTCACTTGGTCAAGAAAAGGCCAGGGAGAGGTGACTGATTGCTGTCGAGCACAGCGCCATCACCACAGAGCCATTACTACAAAACACCATCACCAAAGCACCATAATCAAAGCACCATCACCGTAGTATCATTACCACAGCACCACTACCATCACAAAACCATCAGTACAGCTCCATTACCAGTGTGACATTATCATTGCTTGAGCAGTATCACAGTAATATTGCTTTTACACCATTATCACGAAAGGACAATTATTATCACCGCACTATTACCACAGACCCATTACCATTAACGCAGTACCAACATCACTGCTGCAACATTATTTACATTACCACAATTCGCACAGCACCATTACTTTAACAACAGCCTCATTTCAAAAGCACGATTACATGGGTACGATTACTAAAGCATCATTATATAGGTAAGATTACCAAAACACCAATACCACAACTCCAATACCACAGCGCCATTGAATAACTACATTTACGGATACAATCACTACAGTACCATTATCACAGCACCACACACGGTGGCAGCAGCCACTGCTCTCCTCCTCACTCTCCCCTTCCCCACACACTCGCTGGAGCGTAAAATAGACCGGGAGAGATGAATTTCTGGCCTGTCTTTCCTGGCCTGACCCGCCTCTCCTTGGCCAAATCATGACCTTGCTGCCTTACCTGCTTCACTCTGGCCAGGTCATGACCTCGCTGTCCCAGCCTGCTTCTCTGTCTCTTGTGTCACTACCACTTTTTTTATTGCCACCTCTGCCAATATACTACTTACTTCTACTACTACTACTGCTACTACTACTACTACTACCACTACTACTACTACTTCTGCTTCTACCACTGCTCCTACCATTATACTTCTACCTCCTCTAGTTCTCCCTGCCCCAGCCACCCCCCCCCCTCTCGTTTATATACTGGTTCCCTTCCCTTCGCCGTTGTGTGTGTCTAGTTAGTGGTCCAAGTCGGACCGAAACGTCGTTATAAGTTTCATTCTCCTATATCAAGGTTATTCATATATAGGCCATGACCTTATTGTCCAACAGGCCACATAGGCAGGTCATGACTGTGAAGACGTACGTGCTACGAATGAATTCTTCAGTCATGGGTAAACGTTTCTTAGGTAAGTAAAACAAATTAACAATGCACATATGTCTTATTCCTACATTTATCAGTATTTTATTCCATCTCTTACCCAGGTCATGCTGGCCTGATCCTCTTTCCTTTGGCCATGTCATGACCTTACTGGTATGGTCCGCCTCCCCATGATAAGTCATGACCTTTATCGGCTCGGTCTCCCTCCCTTTCAAACTGGATCATCCAAGCAATAAAGATGATAATTGCCAGGAATATGTAGGGAGCTGAGGTGGTATTATATTGTTTGGAATATGTGGTGAGCCGACGGGACATTATGATGCCTTTAATATGTAAGAAATTGAGAGGGTATTATTTGACTTGATGTATGTTAGGAGCCTGGAGATCTTTTCTTTCGTCAAGTAAATAGAGGCGAAATGGCAATTATTAGCTGGATATCGTAATAAAGCCTATAATTATCATTATTAATGAGGATAGCCTTAGCGACTAAACAAAAATACTATGATGAATAATACTCAAACATAATAATTGATAAAAAAATTATTTAATGATGGTAAAGAAACTAACAATGAAAGTAGAAAGGACTTGTAAACATGTAGTTATTTCTACATCAGATACGTAATGTCGTATTCGTAGAAAATCTTGCCTTTTGGAACTTGATGGTTTAATCTCGTCTTAGCCGGAAATGCTAAAGCTTCAGGCGCCACTGAGCTCTGTATCACACTGAAGTTTCCGTTTTGGAAGTTTTGATCGTTATTGTGACATTTTTATACTGAGTATACAGGCGCTATTCCCATTTTTTGTCAAGTTTTGCATTGAGGTCTGGTAAGTGGGACTTGTGTGACTAATTAGCAAATTTCTTAGCTAACAATATTTTCGAAAATTTCTTGACAGAAGTTTATCATCGATAAAAATAAATGTAACAGTATCAAAACCTGAATAATTCATTATTAGTCGTTCAGGTTATGTTCATGGCTGTTTATTCTTCAGAACAATGGATTTAACTTGACCTGTAACAGCTCACCTCTTCTCCGACGTGTATTTATTTTTATCTCATCCGTCTTCTGATCTACTGTTCACCTCTTCACCTGACCTGTCTTTGGGTTTTCTCCCACTTTCTCCCACTGTAGAGAGAGGTCCAGGAAGGACCTAAAAGTCGATAAAAAGCTTCCTCATTAATCTGAGCGTTAATAGTTCATCATTTTTTCTATTTTAGTTATTTTCCTCTTAATTCATATGGTTTATTCGTATGAATCCCTAAAGAAAAACATTAATATTTCCAAGAGTAACGGAAGGTAAATACTTGTGTCAGTGAAGGCGACATGGGCACTCGATCCCTCAGGGTTGGACGTTAAGGGTCAGGCTCTCAAGAGTCTCATTTACACTATTACCAACTTTCAGGAGCTCCACCAAACTTTAATGGGCTCATAAACTTGGCTTTGGTCGGTCACTGGTAGCCCGAGGCCAGTCACTGAGAAGTTGAGACAAACAGGATCGACCTGAAATAAGTGGAATATAAGACGAAAAATGCCACCAAGGAATAGCAAGAAAAATACTGGCAGATGAGTACTAGACAAGTACAGCTCTGTGCCTACACCCACATTTGCAAAGAAGCTTGTTTGATTTTGTCCAAAATGCAAATTGCTAATGTCAGCAATTAAAAACAATATATGATGAGAAAGTATTGCGAAAAGAATATAAGATCGTGTCTGGTAATCAGTTAACAAGCCATCCTAAGGACGCATCGATCAAGACTTTTTTTTTTCTCTATAAAACGTAACTTTCCAATGCTTGACCTCCTCCGCCATTTTGCTTTTCTGAATATATACATTTGTATCACTCCAGCATGTGTTTTATCTCCCCTTGCCATCTAGGTGTAATGGTAGCCAATTACTTTATGGAATCTTTCACTGAGGGAATTGTGGGTAGTGGGATCACTGTTATAATGAATAACATTGTTGAATTAAGGTATTGTTGATATCTAAGTATTAAAGGCAATGTAGATATTTATCATACACTGAAGGGTCAGAAGCCCTTAAAAACCGAGTTTACTTTATCTCGTAAAGACGATCCTCCACCACAAGGAACGCTCGTGTTACCCTGACTCCTATAAAAGTACATTTAATGGCGCTCTTCACAGGCAAAAGTAAGGAGGGGAGAAATAAAAAGATAATTGGAGGAAGAGTACTAGCCTTGAGTATCATAAAAAGCCTAAACAATGTAATTATTAAAGTGCTATTTATTTTCAAGTTCGTTTCTAATGTTTTTTTGGTTCGCTTTTCGTTTGTTTGTTCAAACATCATGCAGTGATTGGTATACGACGTACGCCTGTGTATCCAGTTGTGTGCAAATGTGTGTATGGAAGATGAACTCACCCTAATGTGTCTGCTGGGGTATTCCTTGAAGACTCTCCTCTTCTATTTTCCATTCATCGATGTTTTCCATCTCCCCAACCCTTAACCGGTACGTTATAAATTATTTTTTTTCCTGAAGCACGTTTTGTGCGCTAGATAATTTGTCGTGAAGACACATCTGCGCTGTAATTTATGTTCGATTAACAGCTGCTAACTAGATTATTTTAATCGGCCCAACTGCTTTCCGACCTGTTATATATAAAAAATATACTTATGAAACGGTGTACTGAGTTTGTCTTCATCGCTTCCTCATGTAACTCATTTATCGTAAGACTAAAGAAGCACTTAATAATGTATTTAAAGTTCATCAGTACCTTCACCTTCCACCTGTGTCATCTTGTCCATGGGTCTCTTAATTCGAATAGTCACTATAATATTACTGTACCCTCTTCCTACCTAATCGTCCTTTCCTAGCCCTTCCTCTCTCTCTCTCTCTCTCTCTCTCTCTCTCTCTCTCTCTCTCTCTCTCTCTCTTTCTCTCCATGACCATTCTCCCTCTCTCGCCTCCCTATCTTATTTACTCTCCTTCCTATGCTTCCCTCTTTCTTCCTTTCCAATTCTCCTATCCCTTCCTCCTTTCTTTCATTTCCACTTCTCCCTCTCTATGATGATGTACCCAATTTGGTTAAAAAAAAAAAACTACCCAATAATTCTTCTCCAATAATTTCCCTCTCTATTTTCCTAGCTTTTTTCCCCGCTCTTTAAATTTTCCCTTAGTAATTTACTACACGCACACTACACTCCTGGCTTTGGACAAAACATTATGATTTTAAGTGTGTTAATGTTCATAGCTTGCTAGTGACACAGCGAGAGAGAGAACCGGACATAGAGTACAGTCTTAACCACCTGTTTGTGTTAGTATATTTAAAAGCTATTGACTATGCGTTGGTCCGTTGCAATTCACCGGGACAATAATATTCATTAATAGTTTATCTTTTAAAATATTAATTATTATTTTTATTATTATTATTATTATTATTATTATTATTATTATTATTATTATTATTATTATTATTATTATTATTGCTGTTGTTCTTTATTATTATTATTATTTTCATGCTGAGGCATTAAACCCGTATGGATCACACATCACCTGGAAAATGGGAAGTAATGAAGTATGAAAAAAGGAAAATGAGGACAATTCAAATTCCCTGGAACAAAAGCCCTTCACCGGCATCAAGATACCCGTTCTAGAAGCGGACTAAGCTTATACACCGAGATATTATATTTAGTCTAAGCAGTTGAAGCGTCGGTCACAGCATCTGTGGGATGCGAGATAACTGAGTTCAGTCCAAGGAAGAGGAGGAGTACGGTTCATTTTTCCTTGGAAGATACACCTTTTGAGATGTATTATATTGAGCTGAGAGCCTGCTTTGTGACCTAGCTTTGTGACCTAGCTTTGTGACCTAGCTTTGTGACCTAGCTTTGTGACCTAGCTTTGTGACCTAGCTTTGTGACCTAGCATTGTGACCTAGCATCCTGCAGTATTTGAGATCTAGCATCCTGCAGTATTTGTGACCTAACATCCTGCAGTATTTGTGACCTAGCTTTGTGACTTAGCATCCTGCAGTATTTGAGACCTAGCATACTGCAGTATTTGTGACCTAACATCCTGCAGTATTTGTGACCTAACATCCTGCAGTATTTGTGACCTAGCTTTGTGACCTAGCATCCTGCAGTATTTGAGACCTAGCATATTACAGTATTTGTGACCTAATATCCTGCAGTATTTGTGGCCTAACATCCTGCAATATTTGTGACCTAGCTTTGTGACCTACCATCCAGCAGTTTTTGAGACCTAGCTTTGTGACCTAGCATCCTGCAGTATTTGTGACCTAGCTTTGTGACCTAACATCCTGTAGTATTTGTGACCTAGCTTTGTGACCTAGCATCCTGCAGTCTTTGTGACCTAGCTTTGTGACATAGCTTTGTGACCTAGCATCCTGCAGTATTTGAGACCTAGCTTTGTGGCCTAGCATCCTGAAGTATTTGTGACCTAGCTTTGTGACCTAGCATCCTGCAGTATTTAAGACCTAGCTTTGTGACCTAGCATCCTGCAGTGTTTGTGACCTATCTTTGTGACCTAACATCCTGCAGTATTTGTTACCTAGCTTTGTGACCTAGCATCCTGCAGTATTTATGACCTAGCTTTGTGACCTAACATCCTGCAGTATTTGTTACCTAGCTTTGTGACCTCGCATCCTGCAGTATTTGTGACCTAGCTTTGTGACCTAGCATCCTGCAGTGTTTGTGACATAGCATCCTGCAGTATTTGTGACCTAGCATCCTACAGTATTTGAGACCTAGCTTTGTGACCTAGCATCCTGCAGTATTTGTGACTTAGCTTTGTGACCTAGCATCCTGCAGTATTTGTTACCTAGCTTTGTGACCTAGCATCCTGCAGTATTTGTTACCTAGCTTTGTGACCTAGCATCCTGCAGTATTTGTGACCTAGCTTTGTGACCTAACATCCTGCAGTATTTGTGACCTAGCTTTGTGACCTAACACCCTGCAGTATTTGTTACCTAGCTTTGTGACCTAGCATCCTGCAGTATTTATGACCTAGCTTTGTAACCTAACATCCTGCAGTATTTGTTACCTAGCTTTGTGACCTAGCATCCTGCAGCATTTGTGACCTAGCTTTGTGACCTAGCATCCTGCAGTGTCTGTGACCTAGCATCCTGCAGTATTTGTGACCTAGCATCCTACAGTATTTGAGACCTAGCTTTGTGACCTAGCATCCTGCAGTATTTGTGACCTAGCTTTGTGACCTAGCATCCTGCAGTATTTGTTACCTAGCTTTGTGACCTAGCATCCTGCAGAATTGGTTACCTAGCTTTGTGACCTAGCATCCTGCAGTATTTGTGACCTAGCATCCTGCAGTATTTGTGACCTAGCATCCTGCAGTATTTGTGACCTAGCATCCTGCAGTATTTGTGACCTAGCATCCTGCAGTATTTGTGACCTAGCATCCTGCAGTATTTGTGACCTAGCATCCTGCAGTATTTGTGACCTAGCATCCTGCAGTATTTGTGACCTAGCATCCTGCAGTATTTGTGACCTAGCATCCTGCAGTATTTGTGACCTAGCATCCTGCAGTATTTGTGACCTAGCATCTTGCAGTATTTGTGACCTAGCATCCTGCAGTATTTGTGACTTAGCATCCTGCAGTATTTGTGACCTAGCATCCTGCAGCATTTGTGACTTAGCATCCTGCAGTACTTGTGACCTAGCATCCTGCAGTATTTGTGACTTAGCATCCTGCAGTATTTGTGACCTAGCATCCTGCAGTATTTGTGGCTTAGCATCCTGCAGTATTTGTGACCTAGCATCCTGCAGTATTTGTGACCTAGCATCCTGCAGTATTTGTGACCTAGCATCCTGCAGTGTTTGTGACCTAGCTTTGTGACCTAGCATCCTGCATTATTTGAGACCTAGCATACTGCAGTATTTGTGACCTAACATCCTGCAGTATTTGTGACCTAGCTTTGTGACCTAACATCCTGCAGTATTTGAGACCTAGCATATTGCAGTATTTGTGACCTAGCATCCTGCAGTATTTGTGACTTAGCATCCTGCAGTATTTGTGACCTAGCATCCTGCAGTATTTGTGACCTAGCATCCTGCAGTATTTGTGACCTAGCATCCTGCAATATTTGTGACCTATCATCCTGCAGTATTTGAGACCTAGCATACTGCAGTATTTGTGACCTAACATCCTGCAGTATTTGAGACCTAGCATACTGCAGTATTTGTGACCTAGCATCCTGCAGTATTTGTGACCTAGCTTTGCGACCTAACATCCTGCAATATTTGAGACCTAGCATCCTGCAGTATTTGTGACCTAGCATCCTGCAGTATTTGTGACCTAGCTTTGCGACCTAACATCCTGCAATATTTGAGACCTAGCATCCTTTCCACCCAAAGTATCGAGATTACCGGAAGCGCTAAACCTAGAGCTACATGTACAACAGAGTACAACATACCATGTGGTGTCCGGAGACCAGCTGAGGTCTTTAAACACGCCTACAGAAACACAAATACACTTGTATAAATGGGCAAACACAAGCCCACAAAAACAAATGCATGTGAGCACGAGCATGGTGGCAGGCACTGGAGCATATATGCGCATGCATTCCCATATACGCATACTTTACAACGCATGTGAATATACATGCACGCATAAACATTTTATAACTGTCCATCAGCACATGTGACAGCAGCAATACCGCACGAGAACAAACGACAACGTTTTGACCTCCGCGAGCGAAACATTTTCTACAATACAAGCTTTTGTCTTCATTATCCCATCTTCGTGGGTAGCCTCCCGATGACAACCGCATCTGTCAGTCTCCTGTCAGTGACAACTGCAGTAGACAAGTTGATTACCAGATTGACAACTCTGTTAACCATCTGTCAGTTCCCCGTAACGGTGGTCTTGTGTTTCTGAGCAGCAGTCTAGCATGTCATGTTGTGTTCTGCACTGTAAACGTATTTTATTTGTACTTTAATCCACGTCAACCACTTCCATCTATATCTTGACTTCATTTTTATTCAGCATACGTAAGAAGCAATGTATGTTTTCAAATGTTCTTCTCTGTCTCTCTCTGTTTCTCTCTGTTTCTCTGTTTCTCTCTCTCTCTCTCTTTCTCTCTCTCTCTCTCTCTCTCTCTCTCTCTCTCTCTCTCTCTCTCTCTCTCTCTCTCTCTCTCTCTCTCTCTCTCTCTCTCTTTCTATCTGTCTATCTATCTATCTATCTATCTGTCTCGTCTGTGATTATAACTCCCAACGTGTGTCTTCATCTGGTAAACATCAGCCCCATCTGCACCACTCTGACTATGTATTCACCGTGCACAAGGCAGGATATTTATACCATTCCCAAACTCTGCGCCTCTCTAGACATTGACAAACTTCTGCCGTAAATCTCACCGACGCTTCCCTTACACAAACAGTGAATCACACTTCACCTCGCAGAATTTCACACGGCTTCCCTGAGTTTCCATTCAATTTGCAGTTTCCATTTGGCCGGGGTGAGTCAGAGGTCGTCGAGATACGGGATTCTGTAAGCTCTCAACTATCACCATGACTATGCAACTCGTCCTCAGAAATTCTAAGTCGATTTCTCACGTAAAGTTCTCGGAAATGTTTTCCTATTCAGGTTATTCAGGTTTGTTTAAGTTAGGATTGACTGTCGTGTATATAATACAAATTAACCAGGTGTAACATACAACAACGCTATTGTATGCGTCAGTGATAACAGAACGTTTCTCTCATATTACAAGCCGGTATAGTAATTAAAAATCCAGGAATATCAACCCAGAAGTGCTGAAGTGGATCGTCTCTCAAATGTGAGTTTATTTTTTTTATTCGGTATAAGATTTTTCCTGAGTATTATCGCGTCTCTATAGATTTCGTCTTTCTCACCCCCGAAAAAAACAAAGAGAATAACAAATAACTAATTGAGGCAGCAACTCCAGATCTGTGATGAAGATTTGCAAAATTCATCCGCACTCTGCAGAGACAGCGAATAACAGAAAGCAATTACGTAATTGTTACAATTAACACTGAACGAGGTAACAGACAGCGACAGTAGTAGACATGAAGTAAATTAACAGCTTATCTTATTAATTTTGATTTAAAAATCGACTAGCGAACTCTTTCCAGTTGTATCTTATTAAAAATAAACCCAAAACAAATTTTTAGTGGCTTTAAATTTGTTATTATATTCAAATTTATTAACTTAAACACGGGTTTGCTGGTTACCTTCCTCCAGGTAACTTACTGGGGTGAAAAAATTGTTATTTTCTGCTGATATAAAATTAGGGTGATGTTTTTAATGTTGGAATATTTTCATGTGGACTGAATTATGTGGTGTCTTTGCTTCATCGAGTACTCAGCTTGCTGAATTTTTCTAGTGGTACTCACCTAGTTGTATCTACCTAATTGTATTTTCTTAGTTACATAAACTTTGTTGTTTTTACTTAGTTTTACTCACCTAGCTGTAGTCGATTACTTGTATTCGCCTAGCTGGATTCACCTATTGTCGTTGCACTCATCTAATTGTATTTATGTAGTCATATTCACTTACTTTCATTCACTTCGTTGCATTCAACTAGTATTACTCAACTGGCTCTATTGACCTATTTTGTTCCAACTATTTGTCTTTGCAGAGGTCGATTAATGACTCCTGATCCCTCTATGGATTGGATGGTGCGAAAGAAGGTATTGGCTGCAACAATGTACAAAACACTTAGTCGTAATAGGGGGATATATGGAAGTAGATGGGAAAGGGTTTTTCCTGAAGGATATCGAGGTTTGTTGGCGGAGTGAGAAAAAAAAAAAAAAAAAAAAGGGGGGGGGGACGTGTTTGGATTTTCAGGGGTTGCACCGGGCTCGTCTCAGAATTTGGGAATGTATGAGGAGTTCCGTGATATGGTGTGAAATGGCAGCGTAGTTGTGGAGTGTGTTTTAAGTAAGTTTGTGGTGGTTTGTAAGGGAAAAGTTGTTAAGATTTTTATGGACATGGAAATGAGCAATATTTGTGCGCATGTGAAAAGTATACGGTCATACTCAGGATGGTATACTGATGTATGTTATGGATAAGTTAAATTTGGAATATGTTGTAATGTATTATCAGGACTGGTGGTTGTATTAAAGCAAAGGACATGTGGGCGTGATAAATATGTCTGTGTACCAAATGTACTGCTCATAATGAGATAATACAATGTGTGTGATTTTTATCATACATTAAGTGTATATAGCAGTATGTAAGAGAGTATTTCATGTACTCAGTATGGGTTGTATATTGGTATTCGGTGAAGTTCAATGAATATTATTGACGAGTGATGGGTATATAAGGACGTATTCATGTACAATGTGTTAAGTAGGGTTAGGATGGTGAGGCAAGAAATGCTGCGGTCTGTAGAATAAGAATATAGTCTCGTTCAAGTTAATGTTTAATAGTAATGACTATGTATATTTCATTATATGGTAGAAGAAGTGTGTTACTCAAAACTGGAAATTATATTTGAAAAATATTACTAAATATTCTAGGTAGTAGGTTGGTAGACAGCAACCGCCCAGGGAGGTACTACCGTCCTGCCAAGTGAGTGTAAAACGAAAGCCTGTAATTGTTTTACATGATGGTAGGATTGCTGGTGTCCTTTTTTTCTGTCTCATAAACATGCAAGATTTCAGGTACGTCTTGCTACTTCTACTTACACTTAGGTCACACTACACATGCATGTACAAGCATATATATGTATATATATACACATCCCTCTGGGTTTTCTTCTATTTTCTTTCTAGTTCTTGTTGTTGTTTATTTCCTCTTATCTCCATGGGGAAGTGGAACAGAATTCTTCCTCCGTAAGCCATGCGTGTTGTAAGAGGCGACTAAAATGCCAGGAGCAAGGGGCTAGTAACCCCTTCTCCCGTATAAATTACTAAATTTAAAAAGAGAAACTTTCGTTTTTCTTTTTGGGCCACCCTGCCTTGGTGAGATACGGCCGGTTTGTTGAAAAAAAAAAAATACTAAATATACGTGATTGTGTAAGTTCGCTTGTGGGATGAATGTAGTGTATGGAAGTGAGGTGGGACGAATCCTTTGTTATATTGTACTGTGTTTAGTTTTTCTGTGGTGAGGTGTGGAGATTGTTATTTTCTAACCTTTATTTGTTTCGTAATTATTGAGGTGTTACGTATTATGTATTTGATATGAAGTTTAATATACAACAATAGTAAGTGTGTAAAGAATTTTTGGATAATTGAGAATGTCTTCGTACATACAGTTTTATGTAAAATGTCAATACCTGTGACATTCTTTGGGTTATATTGCATATTGTGTTTATGGCTGCAATTTTGGATGTAATAAACCCACCTGTATGTGAAGCTGTGGGCTGTCTTTAGTTTAGTTATGTATAAGTCTAGTGCTACGGTAGGGAATGTGGAGTTTTCTCTTGTTATATATAATGGATACGTTTCATTGCTTACATTGTCTACATGTATAACTATGTATTGCGTTTTTAAATAAAATATAAAAAAAAAGATCCCTCTACTAAGCTACTAACAACAGACTGGATTTTGCTATATGAAATTTAATATGTGACTTTGGAATATCTTTCCCCGAGGTCAATTTTCATTCTGGCGTCGTTAGTGTTATACCGGTGAATGTAAATTAATTTATTCTTTACAGAAAAGACTGCATATTAGCTGGATGATTGAAACAAAACCCGAAATCAATCATCTGCTTTCAAACAATAGTGTTCGATTTGTTGCTTCTTAAAGGAATATTGAGGTTGGTTTTTGTTGCTCTTTAAAGGGAATTCCCGATGTTTTCTTCCAGCATTACTAACAAGAGAAATTAATTAAATTATGGTTTAGTATTGACTTTAAAGCAGTTAATGCACCGTGAAAATGTTTAATTTTGGTAGAGTTTACAAATACAAAATCTGTTTCTAATTACCCCAAATATCTGTATGATAAAAAAAAATTGAAAAATATCGAGTTCATTATATGAACAATTTCCTTGGACTTGGTGTGCAATTTCAGAAAAATTTTGAAAGATTAAATTTATTTTCTGGTTGGAATCACAAACAATACATTTCATAAAGAATAAAAAAAATCACAATATCATGGCTGGAACAAAACACAAATAACCCGCACTTAGGAGAAGGAAAGTAATGACGACGTATTTGTCCGACTTGAACCATTGACAATCATTTTGATGTGAGAAGGGAAGACGGCCAGAATATATACGAGAGGGGGAGGGAAAGAAGGGAGACGTAATGGTAGTGGAAGTAGAGGGAGTAGAAGTAGTAGTAGTGCTGGTGGAGGGCATAAAATAACAGCAGAAGTAGTAGCGGTGCTAGTAGTAGTAGTAGTTGCAGCAGAGATGAGGTAATAACTGTAGTAGCAGTGGTAGAAGTAATTGCAAAGTAGTGCAAGATTTAAAAGTAGCAGTCACAAGAGAACGGGAAAAAGGCAGAGATAGACATACGACAGAATGAAGACATGAATAGAAATGAGCAGCAGTACTGGAAATAGTAGTCGTAGTAGCAATATTAGTAGTTATAGATGTAATAATAGTGGAAGTAGTAGAAGTAGTAGTAGCAATAGTAGTAGCAGTAGTAGTAGTAGTAGTAGTAGTAATAGTAGTAGTAGTAGTAGTAGTAGTAGTAATAGTAGTAGTAGTGGTAGCACTAGTAGTAGTAGTCGTGTAAACAGTATTCTGTTTTCCGTATTTCTCTGTTTTATATCCCCTTCAACTGTGACCACTACTATTAACTTCTTTAACATTACATCTACCACAACTACTGCTGCAATTACTCCATCTCTACTACTACTACTACTACTACTACTACTACTACTATTACTACTACTATTTCTACTACAATAACTAACTACTACTACAATAACAAGTTACTACCATTTCTGTCACCTTTACCACAACCATTTCTGTACCTTTTCTATATAGATCCTCCTCCAACACTACTCGACTTTCCCTACCATTACCTCTCTCTTCTTCCCCCGCCCCCTCTCGTATGTTTTCTGACCTTATTCGCTTCTCGCTTCAGTGTGACTTGTCACTGGTCCAAGTCTGACGGCAAATTCATTCCTTCCCCTCTCCTAAATGCGGGTTATTTGTGTACAATGCAACTCCTATAAGAAGAGTAAAGAATGTATTTATAAGCATACATCCTATAAGAGCAAGAATATTCAAACATTCAGCAAGAACTGCTCTTCATGCCTAAGATCAGTCTGTTTTCTTTATAACAGACAGTATTTCACTGTTGCGAAGACAGGCAAATGGGTGAACTAAGTTTTCTGTCGTTAGTACCATTTTCACGGTACAATCACAGTGCGAACTTTCATGGGTTAGTCTGCCTATTTGGAGTCTACCTGAGGAGACTCTCGCGGCCCATTCGCAGACCTGGCTCTCATTGAATGGTGTGATCAACCAGGCTGTTGGTACTAGCCGCATGAAGTCCAACATAAGCACCACAACCCTTCGAGAAACTTGTCCAATTCTTTCTTGAAGACAGACATGGGTTTGTTGGCAATCCCTTGAAAAGTCTTGGCCCCTCCATATATCCTGAATTTTTCACAACTCTATTCACTGCACCCCTACTTTTCATTGAGGGTATTATGTACTGTCTGCCAAGTCTCTTACTTACACAGAGGATGATTTGTGTGATCAGATTTTGGACGAACCTTTCTAGAGTTTTCCAGGAGTATGTTATCAAGTGTATCTCCCTCCTACATTTCAAGGAGTACAAATCAAGAGACTTCAACGGAGCTGTTAGAGTATAGCAGTACCATAGCCTAGAGAAAAAAAGACACATAGTGAGTGTCATCATTAGTTTGGCATCCCTTGTTTTGAAGCACAGTTTTCACAGTACCGTGACAATGCGGACATCTTTGGTCCATTCACTAAAATTTTCAGTGCCGTTTTGTGGTATTCTAGTACAGTTTAAATGGCATCGTCAGGGAGGACTCTCTTGAGTTCCCTCGAGCATAGGTTTCACAGTAGCATCTCAGTGTGTACGCTCTTGGCTGAGACGAATTCCTCTTCTCTGTATTACTGTCTTCACTGCCATTACAACGAACTTAGCTATACTATTTCCCCGAGCAATGAATATTAAAGGATTCTTTCTAATTTGAAAATATTTCTCAGTGAAGTTCAACGAAAATAATACAAAGCTTTTTATAACTCATTAAAACAACTAGTTGCTTAATTTTTTTGCAGTTAACTTTAAGAGACAATTAACAAGCATTGTAAGATTAAAATGTTTAGCAGCAATTAAAAACTCTGGATGTGTAATTAAAGAGTACTTGTATGTGAATTACTAAATGACCTTTAATTTCCTGCTTACATCTCATCTCAGGAAATTATTAATTTAACTCAGAACACACGCTTACACGCACAACCACACACACACACACACACACACACACACACACACACACACACACACACACACACACACACACACACACACACACACACACACACACAAACACACACTGCTGCAGCATATGGGAGCCTGGCAAACCTATGAACAGCGTTTCGACACCTGAGTAAGGAATCGTTCAAGACTTAAGTCAGGCCCATATAGGAGTATGAAGCACCAGTATGGAACCCACACCTGGGCAAGCACGTCAAAAAATTAGAGAAGGTGCTAAAGGTTTGCAACAAAACTGCTCCAGGACCTATTGGGTATATCCTACGAGGAGAGGTTAAAGAAAATCAGTCTGACGACACTGGAGGAGAGTAGGGATAGGGAGGATATTATAACGACATATAAAATACTGAAAGGAGTTGACAGAGTGGACAGGGACAGTATGTTTCAGAGATGGGACACAGCAACAAGGGATCACAACTTAAAGCTGAAAACTCAGATGAGTCACAGGGCTGTTAGGAAATGTTTCTCCAGGCAAAGAGATGTCAGAAAGTGGAACAGCCTGGAGAGTGATGTAGTGGAGGCAGGATCTATACACAGCATGTAGAAGAGATACGATAAATCTCATGGAACAGGGAGCGAAATATAGCAAAAGTGGCAAAACGAATTTGGATTAGATTAGTCTTGATTGTTTCTTTATGTATTTTTTTATGTTTCAGCAGTGTCCCTTAATTATATAACATTATTTCCTTGATTCGACATCTTCATCGCACTTTTTTCTGAACCAGATTATCAATAATTATCAATAAATATTCATTCTTTGTGTTTCACGTATATTTCATGTATATTTCTTCAGTACCTGTGTAGCTATAGTCTTCTCTGACCTCCCTGATCCCCCTCCTCGTCCTAGTCTTTAACCGTTTTTTATCTACCAGCTTGCTAAATCATTAATTTCTCTCCCCTCTACTAGTTTACCCCAATTATATAACCAGTCATTCTTCCCTTTCTCCCTCGGTTATTCCCACTCTTCCTCTAAGGTTTAATCGTTTCCTCCTTTTTCTTCCCTTGTAATTACCCTGTTCTTCCCCCACATGTGTCCATCATGTCCTCCTCATTCGGCCTCCCCCAGATCTCTCTCTCTCTCTCTCTCTCTCTCTCTCTCTCTCTCTCTCTCTCTCTCTCTCTCTCTCTCTCTCTCTCTCTCTCTCTCTCTCTGTAGATATAGATATATTTATAGGTATATTTTTCTCTATCTATCTGTCTACCTGTCTCCTGTTTTCCTGCAGAGTTGGCTCCCTCCTGACCCGGCCCTGACATGCCTGGTGTCATCCGCTATTAAAGAGAAGTTTGTGTTCCTTGATCACGGGTTACATCCCGATCATTTCTCCTCTGGTAGAGGCTATGACGGTATAAACCTTCGAAAATATGACTCGCTATGCAGGATTCTCTGACCTCTATATCAAGAACATAACAAAGTTGTGATCCATTATTTACTTTTTAAATCTATAACCACTTTGCGGGAATATTTGATATAAAATATCCCTCTATCTTCTTCGCCAGTCTCTGGAAAAGCGTTTTGCTGAAGCACAACTTCTGGCAAGAACTTTCTCTCTTGCGTCAGAGGTCTGTTCACTGACAAACTAAAGTATTCCGCTCCTGAATTGAATTTTGTGGTCGATGACCCACCTGGACAATATAATTTCCTACCCCAATTTTTCTAGATATACTGTGACTCTCCTGGGACCACCCCGAGTACAGTGTCAAGTGACACAACGTTAACATATGCTAACGGTTGACATTTTTACTTGTGTTAGTAGACACCACAGCTAGGAAGCTTTTTCTTTTTTGGTTCTGGCCACAATGTAAGGACAACACCACCACTGGACAGAATATTTTAATAAGTTTATTATTTTATTTGACAAAATGTAAAAATAATAAGGAAAGAAAAAATTACGATTACTATGAGTATATTGTTTTTTTTTGTTCACCTCAATGTATACTGTGCCCGCGAGAAATAAGCTAACACTAACTCTAACGTAATTATTTATGGTTTGGTTATACTATTTGTACTAACGTGTAATACTGATAATTACACGCAAATCAAACGGTAAT
>NC_091301.1:18157195-18174695 GCF_038502225.1 Cherax quadricarinatus | reverse complement strand
ATGGAAGACGGCAAATGTAGTTCCCATTTTCAAAAAAGGAGACAGAAAAGAGGCACTAAACTATAGACCTGTGTCATTGACGTGTATAGTATGCAAAATTATGGAGAAGATTATCAGGAGGAAAGTGGTGGAGCACCTGGAACGGAACAGGAGTATAAATGCCAACCAGCACGGATTCACGGAAGGCAAATCCTGTGTCACAAACCTTCTGGAGTTTTATGATAAAATAACAGAAGTAAGACAAGAGAGAGAAGGGTGGGTTGATTGCATCTTCTTGGACTGCAAGAAGGCCTTTGACACAGTTCCTCACAAGAGATTAGTGCAGAAGCTAGAGCATCAGGCGCATATAACAGGAAGGGCACTGCAATGGATCAGAGAATACCTGACAGGGAGGCAACAACGAGTCATGGTACGTAATGATGTATCACAGTGGGCACCTGTGACGAGCGGGGTCCCACAGGGGTCGGTCCTAGGACCAGTGCTATTTTTGGTATATGTGAACGACATGACGGAAGGGTTAGACTCAGAAGTGTCCCTGTTTGCAGATGATGTGAAGTTAATGAGGAGAATTAAATCTGATGAGGACCAGGCAGGACTTCAAAGAGACCTGGACAGACTGGACACCTGGTCCAGCAAATGGCTTCTCGAATTTAATCCTGCCAAATGCAAAGTCATGAAGATAGGGGAAAGGCACAGAAGACCACAGACAGAGTATAGGCTAGGTGGCCAAAGACTGCAAACCTCACTCAAGGAGAAAGATCTTGGGGTGAGTATAACACCGAGCATGTCTCCGGAAGCACACATCAATCAGATAACTGCTGCAGCATATGGGCGCCTGGCAAACCTGAGAACAGCATTCCGATACCTTAGTAAGGAATCATTCAAGACACTGTACACCGTGTATGTCAGGCCCATACTGGAGTATGCAGCACCTGTTTGGAACCCGCACTTGATAAAGCACGTCAAGAAACTAGAGAAAGTACAAAGGTTTGCGACAAGGTTAGTTCCAGAGCTAAGGGGAATGTCCTATGAAGAAAGATTAAGGGAAATCGGCCTGACGACACTGGAGGACAGGAGGGTCAGGGGAGACATGATAACGACATATAAAATACTGCGTGGAATAGACAAGGTGGACAAAGACAGGATGTTCCAGGGAGGGGACACAGAAACAAGAGGCCACAATTCGAAGTTGAAGACACAAATGAGTCAGAGAGATAGTAGGAAGTATTTCTTCAGTCATAGAGTTGTAAGGCAGTGGAATAGCCTAGAAAATGACGTAGTGGAGGCAGGAACCATACACAGTTTTAAGACGAGGTTTGATAAAGCTCATGGAGCGGGGAGTGAGAGGGCCTAGTAGCAACCGGTGAAGAGGCGGGGCCAGGAGCTAGGACTCGACCCCTGCAACCACAAATAGGTGAGTACAAATAGGTGAGTACACACACACACACACACACACACACACACACACACACACACACACACACACACACACACACACACACACACACACACACACAAACACACACACACACCTCACTCACAAATTGCAAACATTAGACAGACACAGTATGTTAACAGACTGGACTAGAAAAGCTTAACCTTGACCTAAGTCGTGTCTTAACTCTGTGTCTCCCCACAGCCACTATCAGCGATGCCCACAGATAACTAAACTTACATCAATACAAGAGCCTCCACTAGGTCCGTCCTGCTGTGTCCCTCAAGAGTTTAATACTCCCTCTGTGCTCTGCACTCATCGTGGACTTACTAAGAGCTTTTATTTCTCTTCATACTTCATACTGGCACGATTGCCCTCCTGAAGCTGCCTTAGAAAATTATTTTTTCAAATAATTACTGAAGAGGTTGTTAGCTGCAGACCAGAAAAAAAATATGTAATATTTTTTTCAATTTTACTTTTTTCATGCACCATCAAGATATATATATATATATATATATATATATATATATATATATATATATATATATATATATATATATATATATATATATATATATATATATATATATATATATATATATTTATATATGCAATAAGATCACAGTAAACAGGTGACTTCAGAATATGCAAAACAACCACTCTGAAAGAATAGAGAAATTCCAAGCGCTTTCGTGACTACTCACATTATCAAGGAACAATGTTCCTTGATAATGTTCCTTGATAATGTGAGTAGTCACGAAAGCGCTTGGAATTTCTCTATTCTTTCACAGTGGTTGTTTTGCATATATATATATATATATATACATATATATATATATACATATATATATATATATACATTTATATATATATACATATATATATATATAGATATATATATATATACATATATATATATATATACATACATACATATATATATATATATATATATATATATATATATATATATATATATACATATATATATATATATATACAGATGTGGATAAAAAGGCTTCAAGGAAGAATATTTGGATTTCTTCCTGAAGCCGTTTGAATATTCCACTTCCTCTACCACCCCATCTTTTAATATATATAGTTTTTACCAATAGGAATATTTTATTACATAATATGGTACAGAAGATTTAAGAGATACATTGTTGATATAAAGGTGGCATATAAGGTACATGTTGTTACGTGTGTATCACCGATTATAAGGCGAAAATCTCATCCAGCTCCTCAGAGCTGGGGCGTGTGCCCAAAATAAAGCAGGCATTACCCTTTTGAACAGCCGCACTGAGCCCCTGGAACAGAAAACTAGCTGCCCTGGGATCCCTAGTTACCCTGATGAGTCTTTTTGCCAGCTCCTTAAGGAATTTAGATGCACTCGTTCCCCATGAGCCAAGGGTCTCTGAGCCTATTGGAACAAACATATAATGATGGGCAAGTTCTCCATGTTTTCTAGACTTTTGGGACTCCCTGAAGCTGGCAGCTGCCCCTCCTTCCTCCTTGGTGTATTGGAGATAGGTATCAGCCAAGGTAGATGCACATGTATAGTCCCACACCACCTGCTTCCCATCTGTCCAGGCTTGAAGAGTGATACCATCTGGACGCTTCTGGCTGCCATCAGATCTGCATAGTTGGGGTGGCTCCCTTACTGGTGGGCATCCAGCTGTTGTGAGGCTCCTCTTGATAATCTTGCAATCTTTCCCTCGGATTTACGGCACACTAGACCATGGTACCCGAATCGGTCTGCTGCTTCACTGCCACAAATACACCTGTGTTCGGCGAGAATAGGGGCGGCAAGTCGAAGGTCAACACCGATGCGGATGGTCTGTGGGTCGAGGCGTGTGCCAAGGCTGGAGTTGGGAACAGCCAACAGAAAGTCCCCAGCATGAGGGGCTCTCACTGCCAGGAGGCGGGCTCTATCCTTCCCTGACACTCTGAAGCATTGTTGAGGCTATATTTTCCACTATTGGACCATCCCAGTGCGATTGTTTGTAGTTGTTGGGGGGAGCAGGTCTGGTTTCAGAGCCCGTTAGATTATCCCAGATCATTGCTCCGTCAATGAATTTTTGGTCCTGGACTCCAATCTTGTCCCTAAGATGTTCAGGGAGAATCGCTGCTACAAGCTCTCTGGATGCAATACATGAGGACAGAAAAGCAGGTAACGCAATCTGTGATGACTTGCGGACACCAATGCCTCCTAGTCTGACTGGAAGTGTAGTTTGGTTCCACTGCCCGTCTTCTAGAGTAAGGTTAAGTACTTTCGTAAAAATCTGCCTCAGAATACTGTCAAATTCGTGCAGTATAGGGTTATCATATGAAGGTGCACATCTTAGGAAATATGTCAACCTGGGCAGACTCAAGCACTTTGTGAGAAGGTACAAGGCATCGTGGGTGTCCAGATTGCCTATTCGTTGTTCCATTCTCCTTAACTCTTCCAATTTCTTCCTGAGAATTGTGTCAATGGCATTGCTTCCCAGAGGTGCTCCTAGCAAGACACTATTTGTGGGGGCAATGACTGCTGCTCCTGTTAGTTTTGATCTCACTGCATTTATCACTTGTTGACTGACTGAGATGATTTCACATTTGGATGGATTCAGGACGAGACCCATTTCCTGTCCCCGTGTCATTACCTGTGTAAGGTCATGTAGGAGGGACTCCTTTGTACCTGCTAGTGTGCCATCATCTAGGAACCAGATGTTTAGCTCGCTGGTCAGTCTGACTGTGATTTCCCTAACTGCTATACAGAAGAGAAATGGTGCAAGAGGATCTCCTTGTTGGACACCCTCCGATGATGTGATTTCATGCTCTCCAAAGAGAAGCACTGATTCCTTGCTATACCCAGCTGAAACAAAAGGGAAGAGACCAGGGAAATGTTCTTG
Source organism: Cherax quadricarinatus (assembly GCF_038502225.1). Taxonomy (NCBI): domain Eukaryota; kingdom Metazoa; phylum Arthropoda; class Malacostraca; order Decapoda; family Parastacidae; genus Cherax; species Cherax quadricarinatus. The sequence continues at coordinate 18,170,369 of NC_091301.1, read as the reverse complement.
TACTGCTGCTAATACCACGTCTCTTTTCAGGAGATTGAACGCATTCTATATATATATATATATATATATATATATATATATATATATATATATATATATATATATATATATATATATATATATATATGTCGTGCCGAATATGTAAAACTGGTCAATTTGCAAGAACTCATTAAAAATTAATTCCTTTCTAAAATTTTCTCTTATATGTTTAAAGATATATTTTTTTCATTATTGTTGATGTAAAAATTTATAATTTTGCACCAAAAGGAACTTAGAAAACTTACCTAACCTTATTATAACAAGCGCAATTTATTTTAGCCTAACCCAACTAAATATATTTTAGATTTGTTTACAATACTTTAATACTAAACAAACACAGTGAAATATATTTTTTTCGTTAGGTTCAGAATGATTTTGGCGAAATTATTGAATACACAAATTTTCGCTTGTTTTATATGGCAAGATGAGCGTTGCTATTTAAGCCAAGATCACAACCTTTACATATTCGGCACGACATATATATCAATAAATATATATATGTCGTGCCGAATAGGCAGAAATTGCGATCTTGGCTTAAATAGCAACGCTCATCTTGCCATATAGGACAAGTGAAAATTTGTGTATGCAATAATTTCGCCAAAATCATTCTGAACCTAACGAAAAAAATATATTTCACTTTGTTTGTTTAGTATTAAATTATTGTAAACAAATGTAAAATATATTTAGTTGGGTTAGGCTAAAATAAATTGTTCTTGTTATAATAAGGCTAGGTAAGTTTTCTAAGTTCCTTTTGGTGCAAAATTATAATTTTTTACATCAACATTAATGAAAAAAATATATCTTTAAACGTATAAGATAAAATTTTAGAAAGGACTTAATTTTAAATGATTTCTTGCTAACTGACCAATTTTTACCTATTCGGCACTACATACAAACACACACACACACACACACACACACACACACACACACACAAATATATATATATATATATATATATATATATATATATATATATATATATATATATATATATATGTATATTTATATACATACATATATATAAACATACATATATATATATGTATATATACATATATATATATATATATATATATATATATATATATATATATATATATATATATATATATATATATATATATATATATATATATATATATATATATGTCGTGCCGAATATGTAAAACTGGTCAATTAGTCAATTAGCAAGAACTCATTTAAAATTAAGTCCTTTCTGAAATTTTCTCTTATACGTTTAAAGATATATATTTTTTTCATTAATGTTAATGTAATAATTTTTAATTTTGCATCAAAAGGAACTCAGAAAACTTACCTAGCCTTATTATAACAAGAACAATTTATTTTAGCCTAACCCAACTAAATATATTTTACATTTGTTTACAATAATTTAATACTAAACAAACAAAGTGAAATATATTTTTTTCGTTAGGTTCAGAATGATTTTGGCAAAATTATTGCATACACAAATTTATTTTCACTTGTCCTATATGGCAAGATGAGCGTTGCTGTTTAAGCCAAGATCGCAAGTTCTGCTTATTCGGCACGACATATATATATATATATATATATATATATATATATATATATATATATATATATATATATATATATATATGTATATATATATATATATATATATATATATATACATACATTAAGTACTATTTTTACATTCCGGTGAAGCTATCAAGAAAAGAATGAGATGTAGAGTCGATACGAGAGGAAAGCGAGAGAGAGAGAGAGAGAGAGAGAGAGAGAGAGAGAGAGAGAGAAAGATCTTTCAGTGTTGTGTGAAATGGAGAGATGAGAACAAAAGTTTGAGAGATCGTACGGAGCTTAGGAAAGTGGAGTGTTACAAATTCTAAAAGTGTCGAGGCTTATACACCATGTCGGAGGCTGAGTCTAGTCGAGAACTTGCTAGGTGATCAGTTGGAAGCTTGCAACTACTAGCGTATGAGAAAAATGTGTACGTGTGGATGCAGTATAATAAGTAGATGATGCCACAGTGACTGCTACAAGCTATACGATGACCTGGTAAACATGTAAGAAAATATTAGTTGCTGATTTTATGCTTACTAGGTTAACTATTTTTTTTTTCACCAAGATCGCGTTTGTGGTCGTTCGAGATCTCGATAAAGTTACTGTTGATATAGTCTTATATCAGTATTAATTATTATGGCATATATTTTATTATCAACCGTCATATATTATAGTCAGCTGTCATTTTTTTTATTCTTTTTGATTCTACTCCCGGAAATTTAACATAATCAGTAATTTAGATGTTGCCAAGCCTGTCCATGGCGCAGCTATTTAAAAGAATTGTGACTGCATGATGTTAAACACCTCCCTGACGTATTTGCTGGCGGAGTAAAGTGTGAGCAGTACAAAACCAAAGAAATGTGTTACCAGAGATGTGTTACCACCTGGGTATATCTCATCTGTAGATACACCATGGTAACGGTAACTGATTGAAGTTGCGAGCTGGTGCCGAGTTTAATAAAGCTGATGGGAGATATACCCTAGCACTGAGGCCAATTTGTTTATATTTAGCAACAAATTTTCCAACCCCTGCTGGGAATGATAAGTGTTTGCAACTACATCCACGATCTTATTTCCTTGGGCGCCAGCATGAAAGGGAAGCCACTGGCTCGGTCTCCAGAAGAAAAAGGATGATGACGTAGAAGAGGGATATCGACTGTTTAGTAGAAAGAAGAGCTAGAGAAGACTTTGAATTTTCAGCAATAACACCATTTTGCGGTGGAAGGTATACCTGCAGGAAGAGGGGTGCATGTTTCCAGGAAAAAGTTCGCCACTGAAAACTTGCTTTATCTCACCTGCAGGATTAACACTAGGGAAAGTTCGAGGATGTAAACATCGAAGGACGTAGCTGAAACAGGGTCTGTTTACCACGTGAAGAAACTGTCGAGTTTTCTTGTTTATAATCTTTAAAAATAATTATACAGTGGGAACAGTAAAGCAAGAAAGTATTAGAAATGTATTATAGGTGGGAAGGTAGATTTGAAAATTGACGATGGCTTTATCTGAACAGAACAGATCCTTCTGCGATCTTGGCAATAATAAAAAATACAACGCACATAATGTAAAAACAGTAAAGAAAATTACTAGAATGAATATATCACTCGACAAAAATAAATACTGTAACACTAAGATAAAATAAGAAACATCGATTAAAAATAGAGCTAAATTGTCAATGTCATGGGACATACCGGCACTCCAGTCATCATAAAAGCAACGACGGAAGGGAAAAGGCCTAAGTCGTAGGCAAACAGATAAACTGTGTTCTTCAGTCAGCTGCAAACTGCAGGCAATACAGGGGAGAGAGAGGATATGGGAGCACCTACAAATAGGGGGCTATGAGAAAGATGTGTGACCGATTATGAGAAATATGTGTGACCGATTATCAGTTAACCGGAGTCGTCTCAAAGTGACAATTCTTGTTGATGGAGAGATAAATGTTCGCATGTTCCCCAACTCAGTATAACATACTTTCCTCGTTAGGGCTCTTCCACAGTGTACCTCTTGAAGTACTCCACAGTGTACCTCTCGAAGTACTCCACAGTGTACCTCTGGAAGTACTCCACAGTGTACCTCTCGAAGTACTTCACAGTGTACCTCTTGAAGTACTCTTCAGTGTACCTCTTGAAGTACTCCACAGTGTACCTCTTGAAGTACTCCACAGTGTACCTCTGGAAGTACTCCACAGTGTACCTCTCGAAGTACTTCACAGTGTACCTCTTTAAGTACTCTTCAGTGTACCTCTTGAAGTACTCCACAGTGTACCTCTTGAAGTACTCCTCAGTGTACCTCTTGAAGTACTCCACAGTGTACCTCTTGAAGTACTCCACAGTGTACCTCTTGAAGTACTCCACAGTGTACCTCTTGAAGTACTCCACAGTGTACCTCTTGAAGTACTCCACAGTGTACCTCCTGCAACACTTCATGGTGTACCTCCTGCCGTACTTTACGGTGTACCTTAGGAATGTCATTTCCCAAGGACATGTCTATTTACGTGGTCAATGAACTAAGTTTACACTTTGAGGCAGAAGTTTGCATTAGAGCGAGCTCAAAATAGAAGCCTTCGCCTCAGAATCCGCACGTTCATTTTCCGGGATGCCAACATGCCCTGGCAGCAATAAAACTCTAAATCCTTGTGTCACACATGACAACTTCCCAGGAACTATAAAAATAAGTGTTACTAAACAGAAACTCAAAGCATTAAATACAACAAACGACTTCAACATCCTGGCCAAAAATGGCATTCAGCAAATACACTGAACATCGGAGCCAAAAATGGCAATTGCAAGATTTTCATATTAGTGTTGAAGAACGCCGAACGTCTATAGGTAGGCTTTAAGGGATATACAGTGGGAGTCAGGGTGAAGCGTTTGTAGTGTAGGTAGCTCATCCGTAGCCGGGCCTAGTGGAAGGTGTCATGAAAAACTTCAATTGCAAGTCTATAAGACATAGAGTCGGCTTTTGAATTGACTTGAGACAATAAAATGGAGGGGGTAGCACATCCGTTTGCTACATTACATTATTTTCAAGACTCCTTATTAGTCTCTTATAAATGTAGAAAAATCAAATTATTTCCCGCTAATTTCGGATGTGGGAGAGAGTTAGCGCAGGACACGTTTGTTGAGAGGCGGCAGCTTCTCACACAGACCGGACAAAGGGGGCGCTGATCCCCGAAACCCTCTCCAGGTATACTCCATGTATACATATGCCTACACTCGAAGATGACACATTCTTCTACCAACTATAACTTATTAGTGTAACTTAGTGATGAAGCCTTTATAGTTCAATGATATACCACCTTATATAAGTATTTAACCCAAGTTAGAGTTAGCTATTGAGTAATTTAGTTAAGTATCTATGATTAATTTTATCACAGCCTACACAAATTAACAACAGGGCTACCCATTTGTGCCAGTCACCAAGGAAGGGAGCCTACCCACGCTAGCCAGTCACGAAAACCACGTGTACAAGAGGAGTGCAGGCGACTGAACCTCGCCTAATCATACTGGTTTACTCCCCTAGTATAACAGTTTAGTCAAACAGGGCAACTTACTCTACACTAGGCTAGCACAGTGAAGAACACTAACATTTACTAATTACCTTACAACGTGAATTAGACTACTCTTCGCTATCAAATTACATAACGATTGCACAGCTTCTCTCCTAAACAAAAGCTGGGTGCAGATCACTGACGCATACATGTATCTCACAGTTAACTCTTAACTCATGCTAAAGGTCTATAAATCCACACCTCGAGACGGTAAGTGCTTGCTAGCACATTGATATGTAAATTACTGGTGCTGGTCACATGTAAGGGGTCTTCCACTACCCTTCAACGATATGACCAACTACACCCACATACACTACCCTAGATAGATCATGGTAATGAATATGATATTGTGTATATGGACTTCAGTAAGGCTTTCGATAGAGTTCCACACCAGAGGCTATTGAGGAAACTTAGGGCACACGGAATAGGAGGAGAAATTTTTTCCTGGGTAGAGGCATGGCTGACAAATAGACAGCAGAGAGTTTGCATAAATGGGGAGAAATCAGAATGGGGGCACGTCACAAGCGGTGTTCCTCAGGGGTCAGTGTTGGGCCCGTTGTTGTTCACAATTTACATAAACGACATAGATGAGGGAATAAATAGCGACATAAGCAAATTTGCTGATGACACCAAAATAGGCCGTATAATTCATTCTAATGAGGACATTAGAGCACTCCAGGATGAATAGACTGACGCAATGGTCGGAGAAGTGGCAGATGCAGTTTAATATTGACAAATGCAAAGTTCTAAATGTTGGACAGTTAAATAACCATGCCACATATAAACTAAATAATGTAGATCTTAATACTACCGATTGCGAAAAGGATTTAGGAGTTCTGGTTAGCAGTAATCTAAAACCAAGACAACAGTGCATTAGTGTTCGCAATAAAGCTAACAGAATTCTTGGCTTCATATCTTGAAGTATAAATAATAGAAGTCCTCGGGTTGTTCTTCAACTCTATATATCCTTGGTTAGGCCTCATTTAGACTATGCTGCTCAGTTCTGGTCACCGTATTACAGAATGGATATAAATGCTCTGGAAAACGTACAAAGGAGGATGACAAGGATGATCCCATGTATCAGAAATCTTCCCTATGAGGATAGACTGAGGGCCCTGAATCTGCACTCTCTCGAAAGGCGTAGAATTAGGGGGGATATGATCGAGGTGTATAAATGGAAAACAGGAATAAATAAAGGGGATGTAAATAGCGTGCTGAAAATTTCCAGCCAAAACAGGACTCGCAGCAATGGTTTCAAGCTGGAAAAATTCATATTCAGGAAGGATATAGGAAAGTACTGGTTTGGTAACAGAGTTGTGGATGAGTGGAACAAGCTCCCGAGTACAGTTATTGAGGCTAAAACGTTGTGTAGTTTTAAAAATAGGTTAGATAAATACATGAGTGGGTGTGGGTGGGTGAGTTGGGCCTGACTAGCTTTGCTGCTGGGTCTGGTACAGTGCTCCATCCTTGAGTGGGGATGACCAGACTGGGTGGGTCATTGGGATAATCCGGGGGGTGGGTCATTGGTCTAATCCGGGGGGGGGACATGGACCTGCTCCGCGTGGGTCAGTAGGCGTGTTGCAGTGTTCCTTCTTTCTTATGTTCTTATGTTTTTAAGTGGAATTAGAGGTAAGCAACCCAGTTATCTGGAAATGAGATGGCAGGCTTTATAGACTTGATTCAGTTAATGACTTGACTGGATAATTAAGGTTTCGCCAATGGGCCCCAGCAGCAAGAGTAAGGCATATTTTACCCTGGCTCCTCCGCTTTTTATGTATTCCCGGAAAAATAAGAAGAAAGAGGTAATACAGAGGAGAAAAATGGGCCAAACACCGACCACTGCACAACACCTCGTAGCAGGAGATACTTATATGACGCCATTTCCCAAAAACAGACAGCTCTCAGAACGTAAACCATCACTAGAGATGTCGTTTGCGGTCAAGACGCACCAGTCAACTAAAACAATCCGGAGCAGAATCGAATGCCCGTAGTTAATCAATGAAGCAGACGAGGAGAATTTCAAGCACACCATAGTAACTGGACAGTCTCACCTTCCACCTGTACCATAACATACTAACCACCGAGCAAAAATATTGAAATTAAATCGTCGCTTAAGAACATCTCAGCAGCAGCACTAACACCACAAAAGAAAAATACAGTCGGGCAACATATTTCACTGTCACATGATTCACAACAATACAATAGCAGAATACACCATATTGACACAATATGTATCACCAAGAAATCAGGTCACACCAGGGCTACACACACAATAGTCACAGTACACACTTACAGCGACACATCCTAGTTACAGAGCTAACTCCACCTGTCACCTAACACACACGCTGCAGCAACACAATTCACCACGGCATTACAACACACAACACAACAATTTAACATATACCGCTGCAACACAATATTAGCCATAGTTACAACCCAAAGACTTCTTAAGCTAGATTAAATCTACCAAAAACACTAACGAAACCTCTTTCTACGGACTATACAAGACACTAGGAGGCCAGAAGCAAGCTAAGGAAGATGCTGCAAAGAAGTGCTCCGGAACCACTAGAGGATCAATGTTTCTTCTTGGTGAAGGATTTGGGTGAGCTAGGAAGGATTCTGTGGTGTTAAGGGGTTTAAAGGGAAAGGGGAGCTCTAAGGACTCAGAGATGTTGGTGTGAAAAAAGAAAGGAGGTGTCGGGAAAATGATTCGTAAGGGAGAAAGGTGCTAAATTCATAGGGAGAATAGATGAAAACTTCAATGAAGAAAGAATAAATGAAAGTATCAACAGTAATGGAGAATGAAGGCTCTTCTGTGAAGTATAATGAAAGGCTCAAAAATCATAAGGGGAAACTAAAAGTAAGCTCTACGGTGAGAGGAAGAATGGAACGTTTTACGGTGAGGGGGTCGGAGAGTTGGAAGTTTTTAGGGTGAGTAGAACACTAGATAGTTTTTTATGGTGAGAGAGAGAAGGGAGAGTTAAAAATTAAATGAACGCTGTGACCAAAATATTATTCAACACTCTGTACTGAAACATTAACGCTCGCGTGTGTGTTAACCACTCATTTACTCGCGAGTTAAACTATTCATGCTCTACACAAGCAAATCAAAAAAAATACGCACAATTAAAAAAAATATGAAATTGGATTAAAATACACAGCGACAGTGGAGTAAAAATATCTGGAGGAATACGTTAAAATCGGTGAGAGGATGCCGGAGTAGGCTGGAAACTACGAAACTGGTTATTTGACATAATACCAGCACTGATAACCTACTGCCTTCCTTTGTTAGTTTCCTTTTGTTTTTGCTTTCCGCTCTAATGATTCTCTTTTCCCAATATTGCTTACCCAATTTCTAACATAATTAATTATACCTAAAGGTAATTGAAAACAATAATGAGATGTAGCACTGTACATTATTACCCTGTATTATAAAGTGTTGAATTTGAACTAGCAATACTCTTGAACGTCGCACAAGAAGGCACAAATAATATTCACGCAACTAATTATAAAGGGTCTGAAGAAAGTAAATTAATATCACAATAACCAGGGACAAGGTTATTAAGTAGATCAGATTAAAGCGAAATAATCCCTGAACCACAATAAACTTTTGTCTAAGATACTTATAGACTGCAAAACAGTTCTTAACGAACTGATACTAGCCTATTCTATATATCAGTGTAAACAGATGTCGTGCCAAAAATGAAGAATATGGCTAATGTACTTCCCATCTTTCAATCACGAGAGAAGTCCATACGAACAAATTTTCTACCTCAGTAGTAGGCAAATCATTAGACTCAGTAATTGCCTTTAAATAAGAAGCCACCGTGACGAGCATTATCTGAATAACGAGTCGAAACACGACTGTTCCTGCCTGCTTTCCTCAGTAAAAATTTTGAAGCAATGCACCATTATAGAGAATATGATGTTGTTTATTTGGACTTCAGCAAGGCTTTTGATAAAGTCCCACACAAAAGACTGTTGAAAGTGGCACGATATGATGCATGAGAAAAATTAATTCTTTTTGGAAACGAGGCATTGCTGACTGTTAGGAAGCGTAGTCTGCACAAATAGTGTCAAATCAGAATGCGGACTAGTCGCAGGAATAAATTTTAGGCCTCGTTCATGATCTACTTGAATGTCTTTAACGAGGGAATACTAAACGACATGAAAAAATTCGCCGATGACCTATATAATAGGCCGAAAAATAGATTCGGAGGAAACTACTGAACTTGAGGAAGTTGTAGGCAAGTTAATGTCTTGGTCCAAGAAGTGCAGATGCAGTTTCGTGTGGAAAACAGGAAAGTCCTTTTCCTTGGGGATGAACAGATCCCTCACCCTTGTAAACTAGATGATGACGAGGTTGATAATGCATTGGAACAACGCAGAAATAACCCAGTAGGACCAGGCGCCGTTGTTCAGAAGTTTCTTCACTTGCTATTTCCAACTAGGAACTACTATACCTCCACAACTCTAGAAAAGTCATGACACTGCTCGGTTATTGCTTGCCACCAGCCACAGCAATTAGATGACCTCACACTTTCACCTGACTTGCATTCTTCACTATTTATACTCTGTTTTCCTTATTCTCCTGTATCATTTGAAATGACGAAGGTTTTGTAACCACAATATATCCCTTAAGTGATGTACCGAAGTGTATGTTTTTTTGCTCTTTATTACATTGTGCCGGAGTAGTTATATTTTTTACCATATTAAGTAACTGTATTTTAGAGACCATTTCCCAGTGTTGAGTATCCAGTACTATATCACTGGAAAAGAGAAAACCAAATGCCTGAAATCCTTTAAATATATAAATTTAAATATCAGCTATGTAAACAATTTAAATTTTCTGTAAGGCGAGTTTCCTGTTCGGACTCCTAGTCATGAATTGTGAATGAACATCACCCAGGGTTCTCTCCACTCCGTGGAGGGTGACCATTCGTTTTGGTTACTGCCAGTAAGATAACCATACCACAATGGTCACTGCCATGGCTGATGATTATGCGGCTCTGGTTACTGTCATGCGGTTTGACAATGCAGCTCTAGCCACCTATATGCTCATATCATCAACAGGATTCTTCGTCTCTGGATCTGTCGTTCAGACGGGCCGACCACTCCAGTATTTTCTGGGTCATAGATGCATTATGCCATATTGCATCAGGGGCAATAGTGCGCTCTGGGTAGTGTTAAGTAGTAAGTGGGTAGTGGTAGTGGTTGTTGTACTGGCAATGGTAAGTCAACAACTCCGGCAATGGTGGGGTGGAGTGAATGAGCAAGAGTAACAACTCTGTGTTCAATAATGAATATATATATATATATATATATATATATATATATATATATATATATATATATATATATATATATATATATATATATATATATATATATTCTATAGCTGGAATGGGGACCCCTCATCCTCAGAGAAGACAATAAACGTACCTCAGGGAAAACTCAAGGTTCTCCCCGGAGCTGTTTGAATATTTTCTTCTCCTACCACCCCCTATATATTTTATATTCTATGTGAACATTTATTAATAAACAAAATACATTTACAGAAAAAACAAACATGAATACAATGGCACAATGTATCAAAGATCATGAATTTCCTCCAGCTCTTCCGAGGCTGGATGCGAGCCAAGTATGCAGCAAGCATTTCCCCTCTGGATGGCGACGCTGAGGCGCTGGAACATGAAAGTGGCTGCCCTTGGGTCCCTGGTGGTGTCGATGAGTCTGGAACCCAATTCTTTAAGGAAACATGTGGCATTTTTTCCCCATGATCCCAAGGTCTCTGATCCCACTGGGACAAATTGATACTGTTGGCTAATGTCCCTGTACTTGCTGATCTTGTACTCCTCCCTGTGGTCAGCAGCTCCTCCCTGTCGCCCCACACTGTGATGGATATAGGTGTCAGCCAGTGTGGACACACAGGTATATTCCCATGCTAAGAGCTTGCCATTATTCCAAGGATAGATGGTGATCCCGTCGGGGCGGTTTGCTGAGTTGTGGGTATTGTTGGCTGCTGAGAGGTCATGTCCCTCTCAGATCAAACAATTCTCACTTGAAAAAGTTGTCCAAGGTGTTTTCTCTTCTGTACCAAGATGCCATTGTGTTGCAGTGTCTGACATAGTGATTATCAAATGGTATACAATACCGACAGGTTGGTAGATAAGACACACAGGCAACATTTAGGCAACTTTATTCCGACACAGTAGGCTTCTTCAGTCGAGTACAGAAAGTAGGCAGGAGCAGTAGAGATGTGAAGACGATGTCGGTATTGTATACCATTTGATAATCACTCTGTCAGACACTGCAACACAATGGCATCTTGGTACAGAAGAGAAAACACCTTGGACAACTTTTTCAAGTGAGAATTGTTTGATCTGAGAGGGACATGACCTCTCAGTGGCTACATTCTCACTACTACTACTCTGCACCTCTCCTTCCGACAGTATTTAAGTCTCAACACTGTCGCTTGATCTTCAGTTAGTTCCAGGCTTTGGAACAGAACTTCTCCAGGCTGAGGGACTGACAACCTCAAATCTACGACTTCAAGGGTAATGGACTGACTACATCGTCTTCACATCTCTACTGCTCCTGCCTACTTTCTGTACTCGACTGAAGAAGCCTACTGTGTAGGCGAAACGTTTCGGAATAAAGTTGCCTAAATGTTGCCTATGTGTCTTATCTACTAAATAAATTATGTTATTAACCGTTTGTTTTAGTGAAATTTCATGGGAACCCCCCAGAAATCCACGGTATTTGAGGGGATGTTTGGCCAAATTTCGATGTTTGTTCAACTTGAGAAGCGAATTGCGTGAGATTTTCTGTTGTGACACTATCTTTTTTTTACTGAATTCGGAAGAGAAAAGATGGGAGAATACGATTAAGAATTTTCATTAATGTTTTTTCAAATTTTAGTGGGAGAAATCAGCGGGGGGAAAACATCTATTTTCAGAGATTTTTCAGTTGAATACATAGTTCAGTGGTTGGTGAAGGTCGATCAAAACCTTCGTTTTCTCCATTTACTCCTATCTAACACGCTCACGCACGCTTGCTGGAAGTTCAAGCCCCTCGCCCATAAAGCCTTCTTTACCCCCTCCCTCCAACATTTTCGATGACGACCCCTACCCCGCCTTACTTCCCCTACAGATTTATACGCTCTCCATGTCATTCTACTTTGATCCATTCTCTCTAAATGACCAAACCACCTCAACAACCCCTCTTCTGCCCTCTGACTAATACTTTTATTAACTCCACACCTTCTAGTTTCCACACTCCGAATTTTCTGTGTAATATTTACACCACACATTGCCATTAGACAGGACATCTCCACTGCCTCCAACCGCCTCCTCGCTGCAACATTCACAACCCAAGCTTCACACCAATGTAAGAGTGCTGGTACCACTATACTTTCATACATTCCCTTCTTTGCCTCCATAGATAACGTTTATTTTTGTTTCCACATATATCTCAATGCACGACTCACCTTTTTTACTTCATCAATTCTATGGTTAACCTCATCCTTCATAAATCCATCCGCTGACACGTCAACTCCCAAATATCTAAAAACATTCACTTCTTCCCCACTCCCTCTCTCTAATGTGATATCCAATTTTTCTTTATCTAAATCACTTGATACCCTCATCACCTTACCCTTATCTATGTTCATTTTCAACGTTCAACTTTCTACCTTTACACACCCTCCCAAACTCGTCCACTAAGCTTTGCTACTTTTCTTTAGAATCACCCATAAGCACAGTATCATCAGCAAAAAGTAACTGTGTCAGCTCCCATTTTGTATCTGATTCCCCATAATATAATCCCACCCCTCTCCCGAGCGCCCTAGCATTTACTTCTTTTACAACCCCATCCATAAATGTATTAAACAACCATGGTGACATTACGCATCCCTGTCTAAGACCTACTTTTACCGGGAAATATTCTCCCTCTCTTCTATACACCCCAACCTGAGCCTCACTATCCTCATAAAAACTCTTTACAGCATTTAGTAACTTACCACATATTCCATATACTTGCAAC
>NC_091301.1:18084695-18152195 GCF_038502225.1 Cherax quadricarinatus | reverse complement strand
TCTTGGGGTGAGTATAACACCGAGCATGTCTCCGGAAGCACACATCAATCAGATAACTGCTGCAGCATATGGGCGCCTGGCAAACCTGAGAACAGCATTCCGATACCTTAGTAAGGAATCGTTCAAGACAATGTACACCGTGTATGTCAGGCCCATACTGGAGTATGCAGCACCTGTTTGGAACCCGTACTTGATAAAGCACGTCAAGAAAATAGAAAAAGTACAAAGGTTTGCCACAAGGTTAGTTCCAGAGCTAAGGGGAATGTCCTATGAAGAAAGATTAAGGGAAATCGGCCTGACGACACTGGAGGACAGGAGGGTCAGGGGAGACATGATAACGACATATAAAATACTGCGTGGAATAGACAAGGTGGACAAAGACAGGATGTTCCAGGGAGGGGACACAGAAACAAGTGGCCACAATTGGAAGTTGAAGACACAAATGAGTCAGAGAGATATTAGGGAGTATTTCTTCAGTCATAGAGTTGTAAGGCAGTGGAATAGCCTAGAAAATCACGTAGTGGAGGAAGGAACCATACACAGTTTTAAGACGAGGTTTGATAAAGCTCATGGAGCGGGGAGAGAGAGGGCCCAGTAGCAACCGGTGAAGAGGCGGGGCCAGGAGCTAAGACTCGACCCCTGCAACCACAAATAGGTGAGTACAAATAGGTGAGTACACACATACACACACACATATACTCACACATACACACACACACACAGAGTGGGCGCCTGTGACAAGCGGGGTTCCACAGGGGTCAGTCCTAGGACCTGTGCTGTTCTTGGTATATGTGAATGACATAACGGAAGGGATAGACTCAGAAGTGTCCTTGTTTGCGGATGATGTGAAGTTAATGAGAAGAATCAAATCGGATGAGGATCAGGCAGGACTACAAAGAGACCTGGACAGGCTACAAGCCTGGTCCAGCAACTGGCTCCTTGAGTTTAACCCTGCCAAATGCAAAGTCATGAAGATTGGGGAAGGGCAAAGAAGACCGCAGACACAATATAGTTTAGATGGCCAAAGTCTGCAAACCTCACTCAAGGAAAAAGATCTGGGGGTGAGTATAACACCGAGCATATCTCCTGAGGCGCACATCAATCAGATAACTGCTGCAGCATACGGGCGCCTGGCAAACCTACGGATAGCGTTCCGATACCTCAGTAAGGATTCGTTTAAGACTCTGTATACCATTTACATCAGGCCCATACTGGAGTATGCAGCACCAGTTTGGAATCCACACCTAGTCAAGCACGTCAAGAAATTAGAGAAAGTGCAAAGGTTTGCAACAAGACTAGTCCCAGAGCTACGGGGATTGTCCTACGAAGAAAGGTTGAGGGAAATCGGCCTGACGACACTGGAGGCCGGGAGGGTCAGGGGAGACATGATAACGACATATAAAATACTGCGCGGAATAGACGAGGTGGACAAAGACGGGATGTTCCAGAGATGGGACACAGACACAAGAGGTCACAATTGGAAGTTGAAGACTCAGATGAATCAAAGGGATGTTAGGAAGTATTTCTTCAGTCATAGAGTAGTCAAGCCGTGGAATAGCCTAGAAAGTGAAGTAGTGGAGGCGGGAACCATACATAGTTTTAAGGCGAGGTATGATAAAGCTCATGGAGCAGGGAGAGAGAGGACCTAGTAGCAATCAGTGAAGAGGCGGGGCCAGGAGCTATGACTCGACCCATGCAACCACAAATAGGTGAGTACAAATAGGTGAGTACACACACACACACACACACACACACACACACACACACACACACACACACACACACACACACACACATACACACACACACACACACACACACACACACAGTCATAATTACGGACCAGTTCACACGATTTTTAGCTGAATCCGGGCAAACTTAAATATGTAATCACAAACTCACGTGTCTCTCATTAACAAACCGCTGCTAAATAAAAAAAAAAGTGAATATAACAGTAGAGATAAATATATTTTGGGAAAAACGCTCTGGCAAGAAGTAATGCCATTTCAGTGATAGTCACAGCAGGGATTGCAATCCTGGCGGCATAGACTGGAATTCCTGGATCCACTCGATGGACAAAATGTAATGAGAATTAGACTAATTAAATAATGCAAAACTTTCAAAGTAAAAATATAAAACTAACCTACTAGATTAATATTAACATGAATATTAATATGAACATACGAGGTTGGACGATTTCATGAACAGCGAGATATATATATAAATAAATAAATAAATAAATAAATATGTATTAAATATGGAATGCTCCTGGGATCAGGCAGTCAGTATGCTGGTGTTCAGGAACAGTTAAAGGGAGCATTCAAAACTGAGAATCAAAAAAATGATGCACAGGAAACAAAAGCTTTGGAAGGTGAAATGATTATTACTACTCTCAAGGAGAGGAGCCAAACACGTAGGTATCACACAGTACTTGCGGCTAGGGGAGGCATCAGGTTCAGTCCACGGAAAGGGAGGTCAGATTCAATTCTTTTAATCTAAACTCCTTCACTGCTGAGCTCCCTTGAGGGTATGTGGATGAAAGAAAGCTCCGTTCTTCTGGTATGGTCGAGCTGATGCATACTTGAATTTATTTCCCTTGGGCAAAACCAGAAATTTGAATTCGAGGTTATCATTATTATTTATTATTATTATTAATTATTATTATTATTATTATTATTATTATTATTATTATTATTATTATTATTATTATTATTATTAATTATTATTATTAATTATTATTACTAACTCACTATTTCCTGACCTGTAACTCTTAAATTTTACCTGACATATGACCTGACTAAAATTTCAATACAATGGAAATGTATCTGTCAGGCTCAGTGAGGTAACTAACAATCCACTGACTGTTTATGTGAGGTCACATATACTCTTTTATATAAGACTTCTGCTAATTTACTACTTTTGTTGTCTTTGATAAAGTGAGAAATCACGAAAGTGCTTGGAATAATACTACTTTTCACTGTGGTTATTTTACATATTAAGATATCGCCTGTTTCTTGAGATATTATTACATTAATAAATGTATTAAAAACAAGAACAGCAGCAACAAGAAATGGGTCAAGAGCACAATAAACAACAACAGCATCAGGAGTCGCAAAAATATCAGTAATAAAAGCAACAACAGCAGCAGCTGCTGTTGCTGGAGCTGTTGATCCTGTTGGTGGTGGTGCTGTTCTAGTTACTGCTGATTCTCTACTTTTGCTGCTGGCATCAGAGGTACAACTCACTCATTTGTTTATCATCCGTGTGTATGGTTAAATAGGAACCAGTGTATAAGAGAAGATATCTCCACACTGACGTAAACACAAGCAAACTTTGGCTGGGTTGCGTACATTAGGTCGAGGGTTATAGTCTTTTACATGAGGCTGCGACCTTATCTGTAAGACTGTAGCTCACATTTTCAGTCATTTCGTAATGCGTCGAAGCGAGCTATTTGCTTCATAATACTAAATGCCAATGGCATGTACACGCTGTTTCAATATTTAATAAAACTGCTGGGGCATAAAATGTCAAGAACACTCTGTTAACATGACTTCTAATATCAGAATGTTGCAGGATCAGATGAAATGCCTACTGTTCAATATTAATTTAAAATGCTGTTTGCTGTTGATTAAACCTGAATCATTTGTTTCAGAATTAAAATTGGTGTCATGAGCACACTAAGAGACAACCCAGTAAGTGTCATGGGGCCCAAGATTGCTCAGCTGTTTCCTAGCATACGTAAGGGGGATAACCAACAGATTCCCTGGCTGTCTTCAAGAAGGAGATGGACAGACTCGTCAGTACCTGACGAGCCGGGTTGTGTGCGGCCATCAGTAATAGCCTGGTTGATGAGGCCCTGAGACCTGGTCATGGACCGGGTTGACACCCGAAACACCCTCCAGAAATACTCCAGGTAGGTCTTAAAACTGTTTTGCTTCTTGTTGATTCGCTGGTATTCTCCCGGCCCTGGCCTTTTCCAAGTGGTGGCCCGGCCTTGGCTCCCTGTCTAGGGAGTGTTTGAGACCTAAGTCTCCCATGGGAGGAGGTACAAGTACCCCTTCATCTTTGGGACCAACTGTCCCCAGGCCTAGCCACATTCCCCGTCCTCACGGGGCTCGTAGGGAGAAGCTAGGCCTCTCTGGTCTGCCATCCCCGCCCCAAGGGGGCTAATGGGAATGACAGCCTTGTGAGCTGCAAGCTCGGGCTCAGGCACCTACCCTACCCTAGAAGGGCTGGGCATGGTGTCGATTTTATAATTTCATGCGATTTTGATTCATATAAATCTCTGATCATACTGTAAATATATCTTTTCGCAAATTTATATTTACAAATTATTTTTACATAAGCAATAAAGTTAAAAATTACTTCATAATTTTTTTTTAATGATATGAGTTACAGAATACACATTACTTCCCTAGAAATACCATTTCATACATTTGAAAAATGTGATTTACCCTAAATAGCCAAGAGGTATAAGTAACTAAAAAAAATCATTGTAAAGAACACGTTTCCTATGACCCACTACAAGCAGCCACTTAGATACGGAGACATACAATTTTTACACCAGTACCATGTTCAAACTCTAACCCAATGTTTTGGAGAATTCAATCTGTCATTATGTCGTAATCGGCAAGAAACCTTTATTAAGGATTTTTTTGGATGCGTTTTCTCTTGCTGTCCTCATTTTCCTGAATCAATAGTCACCTACCTGAGCCTATACTTATCTATACTTATAATTATATACGTGGATCTACATTTTCTCTTTGGGCCTATCAGTCTATCAATCAATATTTACTTATGTATCTCATTATCTTACTTATGGTCTGTCTGTGTACGTTTCTCCAAAATGCATATTATGCCTTGTTATCAATACTATAAAACCCATGTTTAAGTAAATATTGTTTTATTACACTGGTTTAATTACGCTTAACATAGCCTTAGTTGCTGAGCATTTCTTTCAGAAAGATTGTTTCTTTTTTTGTTTCGGTTACAGTGGTTTATGTTATGGTTACAAAAACCCACATTATTCACATGTTTATCCTTATATAACCGAATCAAAAGAGATTGGGAGGACACGTTTGGCAACATATCAAAGGAATCTCTGATATCTATATTTATTGAATGCAAATATAATCTTACATATACTAGGTGTGATGCTGAGAAACATATAAAATAGCTTACTTTATATAACAATAAGGCACAACACCGTGACTGGAACAATACACAAATAACCCGCACATAGGAGAGGGGCGCTTATGACGACGTTTCGGTCCGACTTGGACCATTTACAGAGCCTTGTAAATGGTCCATGTCGGACCGAAACGTTGTCGTAAGCTCCCCTCTCCCATGTCCGGGTTATTTGTATACGTGTGGCTTACTCTGGTAGAATATTTTTCTGACTGTGCTAATGTAGAGCATTACAATACTGGAGTGTGGTCAAGTATTCCTTTACAGGAGTGTGGCCAAGTATTCCTGTATATGAGTGTGGCCAAGTAATCGCCACGATTGTAGCCAAGTATTCCTGTACCATGTTTTCCTTTACATAACTGTAGCCAGGTATTCATGCACGGGAGTGTTGCAATTTTATCCTGTACTGGAGTATGGCCAAATAATCCTATACAGGAGTGGAGTCACATACGCAAGAACAAGAGTGTGGTCGTAAGAAAGATTAGTGTCAGATGCACACACCCTGGTGGAGTCGCGAGAGATCAAGTTAGAGGCTAACGTGCTTTCTATGTGGCTCTTCCTTCCTAACACCGTCTCCATTAACTTTAATTAGGTGACCCTGAGGAACTAGACCTGTTACCTCGCCTGAAGGTGAGCGCTTCTTTGTGAATATTTTAACACATCTGGGTCGAGATCTACTCTGAAAATTTTATTTAAATTATGAATTCGTTCTTTAGTAATGTAGGCTTTCCTATTGATTTTTCCATTGGTAATTCAGGCTTTAGTTGAGTTAATTGTGACATGTATTTTTGCGTAATCATTCACTCATGCTGCAAGGTTAAATAAATGTACCGTATTTTTTTATTAGAGTGAATTCAGAACACACCATATTATATAATATAATTGAGATCTGGAAAGCAAAATGGAATTTGATACTAACGGCAATATTTCGACATTTTATGGAGAGATGTAGTTTATATACAACTTAGAACAAAACAATTTTCACAGGTTTTTCAAATTCTAATACACAAATAATCTATTACAGAGAATTATCAAATATGCCAATCAACTAGATAAAACGTTAGGTACAGGACTTCAAACCAGTTTCTGAGAATAGAGACCTGAGTAATGGGTAAAGATTTAATGAACTTAATCCTGTAGCACTAGTAAGACAAAGGCTCTAAGGAGACTTGATCACGACATACACGATACTTCAAAATATCGAAAAGGTAGACACAGGAAGACTTAATAAGAGGGCCGTGACTAGGACATGGAAACACTAAAATAATTTATTGAATGTAAATAAGAAACATTTTGTTATACACTCACATAAAGCTAGTCATCATCTGGGTTCACCGAACTCAGACGTTGACAAGTAAGACATATGTAAAGTACAAAACCAGAGCATTTTGCAGTGGTGAAACATTCCGCCAACAAGTGACTTTTTCATCCCAATAAAGAGAATATAAACCAGAAATAGTAAAAGAAGCGGGAAGGCAGTTTTAAAGTAATCAGTTTCACAGCGTTGAGAGGTGTTCATTCCCTTAACCTTTAGAAGTGCTCAGTCCCTTAGTCTTGATGATTCTACAGCAGTTGCACGAGGCTGGAAACTTATATACTGGAGCTAGATTAGAGGTGCTAGGTATTAGTAATTAAGTAACATCTGGTGTATTAATGCTGGGCATTAAGAAACTGCTGGATAAAAAGAATATGGTGTAGTAAAATGGTTAATCATACTGTTGTTCACCAGAGCTAGGTTTTCGAACCACTCTTGCAAATCAAGTAGGGGTATATTGCAAGTGCTCCAACACAAACATTGCGACTGCTGCTGTCTGGGCGTCGCTGTAGTGTCTCTTGAAAATTCTGAGCGATGCTTTACGTTGTGGCTGATGAGGCCAGGACGGGGCCAGGCGGTGTGAGGTCCCCTTTAACTTATCCCTCGATCCACTGCCACCACCATCACCATCCTGTATACTAACACCAACCAGCTCACCATCTCCGCTATCATCCTTCACACCATTGTCAACCCCATCTTGCTCACTACAACCAACGATCTACTTTATCATTCTATCGACTCCCATCGTCATTAAATGCTTATTACCACCATCCAGTTCACCGTCATCACTATCAACATGTCCACCACCATCAAAACCAACCTGCCAATCACATCACTATCCTGTCACTTAACACTAACTCGCCCTCTGCCATAGCCAAGAAACTACCTATTGCAATCATGATTGATATATCATCACCCTTAACCACTCACTACCACCAACTTGCCAACTACCACCATTAATTTCCACTACCACCCCGCTACGGCCACTAACCTGCCCGCTATCATCACCCAGTATCAGCACTCTGCTAATCAACAGTAACCCACCACCAATATGCCCACTATCATCATAACTATCACTACCATCGCATGAAGAACCGCAGCCTACCCCTACCACCACTGCCAACCTATCCACATTACACAATCACCACTCACTATCACCACCACCAACCTCTCCACAACCACCACTCACTATCACCACCACCAACCTCTCCACAACCACCACTCACTATCACCACCACCAACCACCACTCTCCACAACCACAACCACTCACTATCACCACCACCAACCTTTCCACAACCACCACTCACTATCACCACCACCAACCTCTCCACAACCACCACTCACTATCACCACCACCAACCTCTCCACAACCACCACTCACTATCACCACCACCAACCTCTCCACAACCACCACTCACTATCACCACCACCAACCTCTCCACAACCACCACTCACTATCACCACCATCAACCTCTCCACAACCACCACTCACTATCACCACAACCAACCTTTCCACAACCACCACTCACTATCACCACCACCAACCTCTCCACAACCACCACTCACTATCACCACCACCAACCTCTCCACAACCACCACTCACTATCACCACCACCAACCTCTCCACAACCACCACTCACTATCACCACCACCAACCTCTCCACAGCTAATACTCACTATCACCACCACCAACCTCTCCACAACCACCACTCACTATCACTACCACCAACCTCTCCACAACCACCACTCACTATCACCACCACCAACCTCTCCACAGCCACCACTCACTATCACCACCACCAACCTCTCCACAACCACCACTCACTATCACCACCACCAACCTCTCCACAGCTAATACTCAACACTACACATTAAACTCTCGTATGATATCGCTTGGCCACATAACATCATGTGATACGCAATGTACATTGCATCATATTCTTTTGCATGAAGAATAGAAAAATGTTACTGGTTGGAACAATTCACCAAAACTCCGCACTTAGGAGACGAACCTAATGGAGATATTAAGCTCGGACCTGAACCCTTGTCAGGGTTCATATTATCAAGTAAATATAACTAAGTACTAGACCTATAAAATAAGTACAGTGTATTTTGCATTTTAGACTTTGTTGGCCGCTGTATTATCACTTGTCTATTGTACCGATTTATCTGAAATGATATATTTTTTCATGGAGTGTTTTCATGCTGGTGATTGGCTCTTGTGCCAAGGAAGTGGAGTTACTCTTCCCTTCTTCAACTTAAACCTGTAAATCTCTTCCATTCCTTAGGGGATGCACGACCTATTTAGGTTTAGCAATTCTTGATAAAAGTTAAGACACATGTGCAACATCTGGGTGTCTTTATTGTAGACATTTCGCCATCCAGTGGCTTTATCAATACAGATTCTAGTACATAACTAGAAGACAACAGAACTATATACAGAAGATTAGGCAGTCAGTACCTTAGCCTTGGAGTAGGTGGTCGTAGAGACTCTGGAGCACAGGCAAGGTTAGTAGATGATGACCCGCCTTTGAAGCTTTTGGTCATCTGACCGAGGCCTTCCACTGGCTTACCGGTCCACCCCTTCAAAAATTATGGTCATGTATAACCATTTTTGTTCTATAAGAGCACAGGCAAGGAGACTGGCGCTTATATAGGCGTCAGCGATAGGGACGTGTAGCAGACGAGGGCATAGTCACTGGTAGGCGGGATTCCCCAGTGGAAGTAGGTCCTACCCAAAGGGATGGGTTAGTTGTAGTAGCCGTGAAGGTCATGTAGATGTCCTCTGAACCAAGATTCCATGATGTTGCAGTGTCTGACAAGTTGAGCAAGAAAGGTATACCTTTCATGTATACCTTTCATGTATACCTTTCTTGTATACCTTTCTTGCACAACTTAACAATTCTTCATGAATAATAATGACAGTAATAATAATAATAACAATAATAATAATAATAATAATAATAATAATAATAATAATAATAATAATAATAATATAATAATAATAATAATAATAATAATAATAATAATAATAATAATAATAATAATATAATAATAATAATAATAATAATAATAATAATAATAATAAAATAATAATAAGTAAAAATGAATTATAAGAGAGAATTACTCACACCATAATAAATTTAAGTATCTTATTAATGATGGTATACAATAGACAAGTTGACTTATAAATACAGTTGACATATAAGACATTTGCAACACTTAGGCATCTTCATTGCCGAAGCGTTTCGTCTGCATAACAGGTTTTCTCTGTCGGATACAGGTGAATGCAGCAACTGAAGCAGAAGTAGTACTGACATGATCAGCCCGTCACCCTCGGTGGGAGATGGTAAGTCCCTCAAGCTTCAAGCATAATCAAGCGGCTAAACCTTATACTGTACACCAGAATAAAGGTGAGATGAAACAGTTGGGGTTTATATAACAGCTGAACGTCTCCGGTGTCGCTTGCCTGACAGAGCAACAACATAGTGTCTTGGTACAGTTGAGTTTTTCTTCCATTTGTTTGCTGAACAATTGTTTAGTGTTACGTACTTGCACTAAGGAGCGACGCTCGCCTGTGACATCAACTCCAACTGATTCATCTCACATCTTTGGTGGAAAGTGGACAAATAATGGCAAGCGTCTATAAAGCTGGGTACTACAAGGACATCAACTATAAAAATTGTCAAAGAACAAGATATTAAATGAGCAAATCTAATCCATCGGCTATTTCATCACCTTGATATATGGGTATATCACTGTTAAGTACCCCAATAATATTCCATGAAAAATATATGTAATATATATCATTTTAAAACAGGTGTGTATTACACTGTGCCAGTACAGAACCAAAAAAAAAAAAATTGCACCTAAAACATGTTTGTTTACAATTTACTACAAATATGGCAGTCGAGATCTTCAGAACAACGGCTAGTTCTTTAAACCCTAATAATTATTATTTATATTCCAAACTAAAACAATTCACTAGGTTTATATAACTGAAAAAAAATGTGCAGTTTTGTCAATAAGAAAGCTTGTGAGAGAAGATTGCTCTGGCAACATCATGCTTCAAATTCTCCTGAGTGCCACAGTGCTGAGTGAGTCGCTTCAGAGAAGTTCAGTTGATGACCAAACCTCCCGGTGCGCGAGTGCAAATATACTGTGGAAAAGAGGCGTATACCTTTTTTCTCGCAAAAGTTCATTACAAACCCGTATACAATGATTCTGTGTAAGATCAAGAGAACGTAATTTATGTACTTTATTCGGCGGTAATCCATAGAGATACTTCGATGGATGGACACGTCAACAATTGAATCCATCAATGTTTTCACAAACACTGATGGATTTATGGAATGAGACAGTAGAAGACAGTCTGCTGGTGATTTTTATATTTTATTATAACAACCCAAATGTTCTAGTCCGGTAACTGCAAAGGGTTAATTGCATATACACGAACGCACGCAACCCCCCCCCCCCTCCCCACTTGCCTAGATATTCAATAAGACACCAGAGACAGGAGAACTTCCAAACACCTAGATAACAAAAATCATAATTCAAATATGCAGGAAAAGCCTCATACAGTCAGTGAATTCCGGAACAGCATCCTTGATAAGCGTCTCATTAAAGGTGAAGGTTTGGATAAAAGGAAAGACCAGCAAAGACCCTTAGAGACAGGTATGCATCATAGAGCATTAGTACACGGCCGGGAAAGACGAGCCCAATCTTACAGATTCACATACATATACTATAAGTCAGTGAGAGCTCAGGCAAGATAAAGAAATATGAGCTAATGTCACATTAACTTTCTTTCAGTTTTTAGAACTCTTGAAATCATAAATAAAATCAGACTATTCGGTAAAAATATAGTTCTTGGATGGACTGAATGATGTAAGTGAGAGAGTGGTAATAAAATTTTTTTTTAAATGCTTGTGGTCACAAGCAAAAGCAGGAACACAAGTATCCAGGTCAACAGCTGCTGCATGCATCATACAAGGAGATTACGTGCTTAGAGTCAGCGGTAATAGAAAAGATATTTAGCCGACTATATTTGTGTGTTAACAAGTAAAATGTGGATAAAGTGAACAAAGACAACACAACTAATTGGGAAATCTCCCAAGAAGTAAATTCTTTAGAAATAAAGAATAGAGTTTTACTGTAGGAACAAAGACATTTATATTTTCCTGTTATTTTCAATCGCTGGAAAGGAAATGGATGGGGAGGGGGTAAAATGAGAATTGGAGATTGAGAAAAAAAAAAGCAGAGCTGATCAGTAAAGTTTAGACAAAGTTTCCTGAAAAAAAAGATTGGTAATCAGATGTAACTTATTAGGAAATATATGGAGAGATGCATAAGCTCAAGGAACTGCAGGTGAGAATGAGAGACAAGTATGCCACGAAAGGATGAACACCTAGGACATTCAAAATAGTGTCAGCTAACGAAGAGAGGATAAAAAATCTAGAGAAGACAATACAACAAGCCTAAGAGGTACATCTATAATAGAATGAATGAAATGAGTCTGTAACAGGAAGCAGCATCTATACAAACGACTCAGAGACTGATGCATCCCAGCAGTCATCACTTGGAGCAGCAGAAGTACATAATATTTATAAAAATGAAAGAACTCGAGGAATTCAGCAAAAGAGAAAGAAAGGACATAAAAATTTAGTAACTAAAAACTGATGTATTAGATAATTTCAGGCTACTTAAGTAAAAGTAAATTACTACATTATAGGCAATGATAGAAGAGATATTTGTAAGGAAAAACCTTCTATAAGATACAAAGTTTGGTTTGGTAGAATTTTCATGCAGAAAAAGTAACTGGAAAAGATAGCATGAGGTCATCCCAAGAGAGACTGAGAAGAAACCAGAGCTGGAGTTTAGTTCGAAGAATAAAGCAGGAGACTCATATCTCGTTCCTCATTTCTCTCAACCCAAATTAACCCAAGACCATTCTGGATTTCTTCTTCTCCTCTCAGCTCCTTACCTTATCCCACCAAAGCTTTTCCATACATACACTGCTTTTTCTCCATCCTCTGCTGTTGTCAGATATACAATATTCAATAAAAACTTGAAAATCCAATAAGTGACAGGTGGTCATCAAGGGCAATATATCAGTAATATAAAGAAGATAATGGAGGTTCCAGGAGATGGCAGCTTCTAATTGTAGTGGACTGACAGATTTAGTGCTAGTTTTGATTCTAAATGAGGATCCTTTTGACATTAAGCTGTTGGTGTGGTGACAAAAAATTACTCAGAAAACCATCAATGAGTTCAAAAGAATCAAATTAAGAGAGGAACCAGCCAGGTTTATTCGAATAATTTTTTCTGGAAATAGACTATGGAGACGGTGATATGTCCAGTCATTATAATTTTTAGTGAAGGAGCTGGTAGGAAGTAAGTCAAAATAGAAAAGCAAGAAAATTATGGTATATAGAAGAAGAAACTATTAAGTTTTGCAGGAATTACATATCTGTCTGGGATATAATGGGACAGTGAATTAAACGGGAAGGCATTACGATAAATCAGAAATCTTTCACAAACATAGACAACATATGGAAAAAATTGGCCTAGTCCATGGAAAAAAGAGGAATAAGTAGACAGTCTTAGTTTAAAAGGTAATGCAGAAGAATATGCAGAATGCATGGGTGAAATGCAGACCAATTAGGATATAAGGAAAACATATGACCACATGATTCCTGGGAATGAGTACAATGGAACACTAAAAGAAGCGGAAAAACAATTTGAGACCCACGGAACTAAAGAACAATCCTAAAACTAGAGAACAATCCAAACTATTCCCGAACCAACATCTACGTGATCAGACTAAATAAAAAATGAGGGAATGTTTACAGAAAATAACAGATACGCGATGAATTCCACGAAACATTTCAAGACTTATTTTACACCTGAACAGGTGCAAAATTTTCAGTGGGAGTATGAATCCAGGGTCTTCGCAAAGCCTGGGTTGGGAGTAACGAACCCAGGGTCTGATGCTTACAAACCTGAGCTCCGAACATGCATGTTTACACATCATTTATTTTCCTCGACACAGGAACAATTTACATTTTACAGCGTCTTATACGTGGCCATAAAGCCTGTGTTGCCTCCTAATGTGGTTGGGATCCCTCCGCCCTGCTGGTGTCCTCTTGCTGCCTCTGACACCAGTGTTTGCATGCCCTTCCTGATGTCTGCCTAGCATGCTCCGTTTCTTTGCTATCTAGATTTTTAAACTGTATGTTAGTTTGTTTATCTTTTCTGGTACATCTGCGTGCCAGTCACGTTCCTTGCAGTTTCAACTCAATATCCGATCTTCTCTCAGTACCCGTTTTTCCATTCCCATTCTCTGCCATTCGTTCCTGTTATCTTCTCTACTTTTTTTCTCTGTCTCTCCCTAAAACCATCATCTCTTCTCCCATTTACTGACTCCTCCCATTATCAGGAATCCTACCAAATATTCACACTTCTATTGTTCAACAACTAACAGCCACTATTCCCTCATCGCTTTTTCTCTACCTCAATCACGCACCAACCTCTGTCCTCTCAAGTATGTCCTCAGAGAGTCATTTTTTTATTCTCATCAAAGCCACAGTTCACGGCAACTCTTCTTCACTCTCTTTACTCTCACTCAGGGTTAATATACTCTCTAAGATCGCTAACTTCCACTTAGCCAACCCTGTCGCTATATGTTATTATCTCCATTACCTTCCCCGTTACCTCTTAACTTTTCGCCTAACATATTCACTATTCCCGAATACCCCTCACTAATTATCACGTTTCTTGCCAAGCCAATATTTAGCCAAATTGGCATCATTATCGCCGCCACTAACAGACAAGCTTACCTGGCTTTAGTTCCCACACTGTATCATATAGAATGGTGTGGTCGCCCATTGCTGTTGTATCAGTTTTTAACAAATATAAAGTACTACTCCCACTTTAAGCTATAACCACAAGTTAACAAGCTACAAGCCACCAAACAATAACCGGTACCACCGCCAACCACAACAACTGCCTATGCAGTCTTTATAAGAGCAAATTGTCTTTTGTGATCAGAAATACAGTTAATTCCCTTTAGAAACTGTTATTTATGTATCGACTTAACCTAACACTATGTTCACCCTAAAACTCGAAAACGCAAAATATGTACACTATTTTCCCTCCTACACTGGGCAAACTACTTCAACTACCACTACCACTACTACTACTACTACTACTACTGCTACTACTACTGCTGCTACTGCTGCAACAAAAACTACTGCTATTACTACTGTTATGTTTACTACTACTTATATTACGGCTACTAGTACTACTACTACTGCTGCTACAGTATCGGGTATGAGATTCTGAAAGTATGATAAATTTTGTTATGAAACTCGATGACCCGAACACAAATTGCCCAGGGAAATGAGTAGACAGGAATTGTTCATCTTCGTGTCCAATGTAAGGTTATTACCGAGTAGGAGCTACATCGAAGACAATCATTACAGTTATTTAATTATCAGGGATGATTAATCTGCTGTTTGATAATGGTGACGACTATTTGATGAGAGGTTCAGGTGTGTTACCCAATGGGAATAAAGGGTGTATCAGAGACGGTTCCTAGAGTGTAGTTGGTATGATTCCCAGTGTTAAGAGGAGTGCATCACAGTGTTTATCTGGTGTGGGTTTCACTGTACAAATGAAACACGTGAAAATCATTAAAACTGACTACAAAACACAATGGCAATATTAGCATTAGCATCAATAACAGTACTAAATAAAGTCAATGCTCCACTTCCATTTTTTGTATATAATCTCAAGACACGTTATTAACACGGCCGGTACTTATTTTCTTTCAGCGAGTTTCGTGCTGGTGGTGAGGCATAAAACTAAACTGTGGTTTAGCATTTTTTCAGCAGATCCTCGATAATAACCGTAAGATCTTTTGTTGTCTGTCTTTTCCATGGTCCACTATCCTGATTAATCACTGTTATCTCAGGTTTTTTCTCGTTATTTGTCAAGTCTTACATTAACACTCATCCTCTCCGCCTCTCTCTCGTCCTCATATTTGTCACTGTTGCCAGCCTGAAAGCCTGTTTCTCTTCGTGCACTTCTTTCTCTGCGTAAAAATGGTTTCTCTGGATTCAACAAGCGCCAGCTCTCTGTCTCTGTTTTTGTATCTCTTTCCAAAACTTTTCACATTCTCTCGTTCCAGTTTGTGGACGCTTTAACATTTCCCTGTCCCTAGATTTTCTCTCGTGTGTGTGATTATCTATTCAACATTATCTGTTAATAGTTCCAGCAACAGTGCTACTACGCTCATAGTTTCCGCATTCACTCGTCAATTCCCCAAACAGTTTGTTTTCTGCTTCCAGTGATTGTAACAGATTCTCCATTTGAGTCCTGTTCCAACTGTCTACTTTATGTGTAAATAAATATTTTCCAGGATCTTTTTCAGCACCCTTTGGCATCTTTTATTCTCCCCTGTGTTGAGGAAACTAAATATAATCAATATGCACATTTTGTGGTATCCTTTCCAAGTTTCTGATTGGGGATATCAAGTTTCTATTTGCTAAAGGAAACATGGAATTGTACCTAACCATAGTATTCCGTCACAATCCATTCATATGCATTTATATGATCTACTGATAATTTGTTGGCTGTAATTGCCCCTACATCTTTCTTCAGTGTAGCATCACATAATGTATAGCCCTCCTTTCCTTTACATGGTACATGACACCATTAAGTTCCAGTGTTAATTAATCAATCTATTTGCTAAGCCGATCAAAATTTCCTTATAGGGATTTAGTCTTTTGATTTCATATTGTGCCTACGATTTTTGCATAATTCCCCGACATATTCATCTACCGTTCATTGAGAACATTTCTCTTGGTATCATTGCTTTTGTTTTTCCCATACAAATGTTTTAATTTATAGCTCTGGAATACTTTTCATTCAATCAATATTTATTTTCTTACAAATTGGTGTCTTATAGGTACATCTAAAATATCGCATCAAAAGCAAATAACTTTCTGATAGAGAGAGAGAGAGAGAGAGAGAGAGAGAGAGAGAGAGAGAGAGAGAGAGAGAGAGAGAGAGAGAGAGAGAGAGAGAGAGAGAGAGAGAGAGAGAGAGAGAGAGAGAGAGAGAGAGAGAGAGAGAGAGAGAGAGAGAGAGAGAGAGACAGAGAGAGAGAGAGAGAGAGAGACAGACAGACAGACAGACAGACAGACAGACAAAGGCATCGGTATCATCAACAGTGCATAAATATGAAGATGCATTAATTAGGAATATATACACAAGTACATTGTAAGAAACAGCATGATAACACGATTTTTTTAATTGTATGATGCAAATCGGATGCTAAGCAGAAACAGATGACTAACAGGAGTTTGTCATCTATATTAACATTAAAAATCAGTAAGCTACTAAATGTCATCATTAACATGGCAGAACAACTAGTAATATATTACTGAGTATATTTCACTGGATGAAAAAGAGAATTCGAGAGATACATTGCAGGTAATTAAGGGGTTCGAATAAGCTGACAGAGAAGGTCCCTTTCAAATGGCGAGCGTAATGGATGGATGGCTCAATATGTCATTATTCAAAATCCTTAAGACGCTACTGGGATCTACCAATAATACAACAGAAATAAACTGAAAACAAACTTTCATTACGCGATGCACAGTATCTTATTCAACATGATTATATATATATATATATATATATATATATATATATATATATATATATATATGTATATATATATATATATATATATATGTATATATATATATATATATGTCGTGCCGAATAGGCAGAACTTGCGATCTTGGCTTAAATAGCAACACTCATCTTGCCATATAGGGCAAGTGAAAATTTGTGTATGCAGTAATTTCGCCAAAATCATTCTTAACCTAACGAAAAAAATATATTTCACTGTGTTTGTTTAGTACTAAATTATTGTAAACAAATCTAAAATATATTTAGTTGGGTTAGGCTAAAATAAACTGTTCTTGTTATAATAAGGTTAGGTAAGTTTTCTAAGTTCCTTTTGGTGCAAAATTATAAATTTTTACATCTACATTAATGAAAAAAATATATCTTTAAACGTATAAGAGAAAATTTTTAGAAAGGACAATTTTAAATGAGTTCTTGCTAATTGACCAGTTTTACATATTCGGCACGACATATATATATATATATATATATATATATATATATATATATATATATATATATATATATATATATATATATATATATATATATATATATATATATATATATATATATATATATATATATATATATATATATATATATATATATATATCATTTGCAGATGGGGTCCACCTCTGGTGTAAATTGAGGGAACCATAGCCTCGGAGAAGTGGATAAAAAGGCTTCTAGGAAGAATATTTGGATTTCTTCCTGAAGCCGTTTGAATATTCCACTTTCCCTACCACCCCACCTTTTCATTCTTTTTTACCAATAGGAATATTTTCTTAAATAATATGGTACAGAAGATTTGAGAGATGCATCATTTACATGTATTTAAATTTTAAGGTACAAAACAGGGAGGCAAAATTTATTGAATAAGTAAAACAGATTGAAGGATTACTTGGTATTACTCAGTGGTAGGGAGATTGGGATGGACATTTTGAGAAAGGGAGAAATATAAAAGGAACTGAAGCCTAAACTTTACCAGGCGCCAGTGTACACAGAGCCATGGGTTCGATCCCTAGACAGTTTTTCTTTGAACCTAGTACTTTCGTACATTACTAGTTTTAGGATAACACAATAAATGAAAATTGAAACACTTGAGCAACTTGGGTATCTTTATTATGGAGATGTTACGCCTTAAATAAATGAAACATTACCGTTATAAAGCTGCCCGCATGTTACTCAAGTTATCATTCTTGAACGTGACTTTTTTCTAATTATTATTATAATCAAAAAGAAGCGCTAAGCCACAAGGGCTATACAGCAACTTTGTGAATCATATACTGTGACATAAATAGTTTTTTTTTGAAGACTTTTTTCTAAACTATTTATATCACAGTATATGATTCACAAGGTAAATTTACATTGTATGTCATTCAACCAGAATATAGTTTAACAAGCAGCATAGCGGTTAACACTGAATTAGTGAACATGAAATGGAGGTAATTTATGGTTTTAGTAAACTGACAAAAGGGGAAACAAGAGCTCTAAATTTATGTTGTACACTAGTTTAAGACCGTAAATAATTATTACATATATTTTCCTAACTCTCATTCGAGAATATTCTATATGTGTAATTTTCAAAAGTGTTAAAACTCATTTCCTTTGGTGAAATCTAAATTCCCACGAGGCATAATATTCATTGCCGTGATTTGTAGAATTCATATATAATTATGTCACGAATTGTGTGAAAAAAATCGTAAGTTTTAAGACTAAAATAATTACAGCCAGTTACCACTCGTGTACGATATTTCGAGTAGTGTGAAATGTAAGCCAGAAAGTAATTAAATTACTTTTGATTTACATTGATGTTTAGTGGACCTCGTTTTACACGAAATATTATGTCCCGTCTCCTTCTAAATGACATGATTGGACAAAAATTTAGCAAACTGGAATAAGAATGACAAAAATGCAATGAGTTACAATGTAAAGCAAACACATTCCCAGAGATACATTTACATTACAAGAAAAAATAGCCCCACAGAAGAGACTTAAACGATGATCTGTGAACCTGACCCTACGAGACCATTGCAGTGATTGTTAAAATAATTGCGTGGTAAGCTTTGTTTTCCCTATTATCTTCTCGGACAATTGATGGATTAAGCCTTGTATAAGTTGCTCACTGTTGACAATTTCACTGACACACGGGGCATTGATGTCGTTCATGCTAGTAATCACAGGGTGTATTTTGTGTGTATTCGCATAATTAAATTCTCTGAGATAAAACTTTTGCTTCAGGGCCCCGTTTTTGTACTTTGTTTAATGGATGTCACACGCTTCCCTTTTCAGCTTCATCATATCCACTTTTGAATCCATGTAGAGAATTTACCTACAGTATCTTCCTCGTGTTCCTTTGGTATATTTGAACTTACAGTTTTTCAAAGTATTCTCAAGTCTTCCTTGGTGTTGCAAAGAACGATTGGTAAGGCTGACCTGCTTCCCTGCTTCTGGTATCAGAAATCATAGCTCTACTGGCCCAGTCGTTCAATCTGTTGGTGCCTGTTGCAGGAAGTTCGAAACAGGAACCACTGCCCGTCTCAGGAATGTGATTTAACAACTAATCAACATCCCACGTGAATATACTTGGATATTTGTAGGTAATTCTCCTTACATACGAAGGTGTCAAAAAATCTTGTTGAGTCTATTCTTAATGACTTATCTCTCATTATTGTACTCCTGCTTTTTATAGCTGTGTTTTGATTCGTTTACGATTTTCCCTGCTTTTGTAACCAGTAATTTCAACATGAAGATTTGGAATAAATCCTTACAGTATTTCCGGGTATATTTATATTTAGGGAATTATGACGTTTTCAACAAGTTAGTTGTTGGAACTGATATTTCCAGTCAAACTGTAAATGAATATTTTCCAGATGCTCGTGTAGAGAGTCTCAAAAAGTACAAGTGGCCTAATTAAAGGGGATCAGCACTGGTTTGGCATCTCTCTATCTTGAGGTTTCCTAGCCGTTGAGATGCTAACAATGCGACGTAAGCTTCCGACACCGTTACCTCTTGACTCTTAACATTACTTTCTACTGAGTAGTTTGTTTGTATTTTGTATCGTTTTATTTTCTTTTTTTTCTAAATTTATTGGATACTTGGTTTACGTCTACTTAGATGTTTGCTATGATCTCAACGGATGTCTAGGAAACAAATTCTAATATCATATGTGAAGAGTTTGACAACACTAAGATTTGGATCTCATGAGTATGAACAAGAGAACTGAGACCCGTACTGTTCTTGAGGAACAGAGCTTTTTAGCTATGGAAGCCTCGTTTGATTTTGGAGAAACTTTTATGCATTGAGTCCGATTTGTATGAAAGATGAAGCCCGATCTGTCTACTTCGTTATACCTTTTGCAGGATTCTGGGTGACACTTCTCAAAAGTCTTCTCCAACTCTGTGTACATTGCGGCAGCATTTTGCTTTTCACCCAGTGCTTGGGTGTTCGAAATAATAATGTATACATAGAACTGGATAAATTGGATAAATATCGTTCGGTTTATTATTATTGTATTCCACTGACTCCTTCATTGCTAAACAATACTTTTAGCCTTATGGCATTTTTTTTTTCAGAATTTATCAACATAGCTGCCTGCATGAACTGCTTCATTTCAAAATTTGTCATACTTCGACTTACACGACCAGAGCTTCGGTAAGTTGGGGGAGGAAGAAGGAACGGGAAGGATGGAAATACTGGAAAAGGATGGGAGGGTGGAGGAGAGGAGGGTAATAAAGGTAAGTGGCTCAACCACTTTGGCGCAAGTTGTACAGATGTACTGAAGGCATGGATGGAAAGGTATGAGGATTTTCGGTGCAAGACTCCCAGGAAGGGGTGTCGAGGGCGGTGGCAGCAGAGAGGCAGGAGAGGTCGAGAAGGTAACCACATGGATGATCTGCACAGTGATTCGTAGCTGGAAAGCTTGTTAAAGTATTGTTCAGTTTTGGAGAGAGTTGAACTTCGTTCTTGAGATGTAGCTCACTGTAAACGGGAGGATGGCGTCTGGTCCAGGGTCATTATGGACGCAGTATTGCTTCGATGGTGGAGGTGTGTGCGGCGGTACAGGCGAACTTAACAGTCCTGTCTTGGAGTCGCTGGGCGAGTTCTTGGGCCAACAGGCCTGCTGCAGTGTTCCTCCTTTCTTATGTTCTTATGTCATTGTTAAACTGTTTCGTTATGTAGAACCAGATACTAGACATAGATAGACATTGAAACTTATTAGCAGAGGCAGGCGTGGTTGCTGATTGGTCCGTGGCAGTAGTGTTGATGGAAGTAGTTAATTTGTTATTTTCGGTGCCTTACCTTTAGTCGTTCCTATCTAATTATAAGAGACAAAAAAGCCTCTTATATCAGTATTGATTCTTGCAATTCCTATCACTTTATTTCTACGAATTTAATCATATTTAATAAGCTTGCAAAAATTGCCTTAAACAATCTCTCATTTCAATTTTAATCTTGTCATCGTTAGGTTCTCCAAAGTCTTATTCGTAAGCATTGTTTCCACTCTATCTACCTCACTTTACCTTAGCTGTTTTTAGTTTCTTAAAATACCAACAATATTTCTGCCATTCGCTTCAATACACATTACTAAAACCTACACATGTCTTAGTAGCAGCAAAGAAACTTTTTGCTATTTCACCCCTCGCAATTTGTAACAAAAAATGTTAACATACTCAAGGTATCTTCTATTACTGAGTATATTGGTAGCCGTGTAGTCAGATGATTATATGATTATTACTATAGTCAAGTAATCATTATGCTATATCTTTTCCATTCACTCGCTAGATCCACAGGAATTGCGCTTCTATCTTGTAGCTGTCAAAGATATATGTGTACCTAACTAGAGGGTCTTTTCTTCTTTTGTTCGCTGTGATAGACACAGTTTACTGTTTATTTTTTCTGTATTTTTAGTATCTTTGCGCTTATTTATAATATTTAATTCTTCTTGCTATTTTATAACCTATATTAAGAAATCTTCATGGTCTCCATGATGTATTTTTTAATCTAGAGGTAAAAAAATTAAAATCGCCCCTTCTAAGTAAGGTCTGTGAATTTTTTGTTATATATGTTTTTATTTCTTAAGGTGGACCATCCGTATTTGTTCTTGTGAATAATTCAGAAACCTTTCTTCCTGTACACACTCGTCTATTCTTAGTACCGATAAATTGCAATTTCCTGGTAATCATTCTTCAGTATGCTATATTTCAGAAACGTACCTAACACTAGAGATCTTCGAATAACTGTTATAGCCTCAGTAATAGGATTTGTTCCTGAAGACTCATTAAGCGAGCACAATAACAGGGCTTAAGCCATTAGTATATTACTATTTTTCTTCCAATTATACACTGTTTAAGTTACTGGCCAAGCTCTAGTGAATCACAGCATTGGAACGTCAATGGTAACAGCAGATCATTGCGTGATTATAATAATTATGGAAGTTAATCTTACAGATGGAATTAAACAGGAGCATTAACCTTTTAATATATTAACTGACTGAATCACTCAACGACAAACACATGATCAATTATAGTTTAGGAAATCAACAACGACACATGCTTCTCAAATTTCTGAGGTACAGACACATGCTTCTCTACCTTCTGAGGTACAGAGACACACATTCCTCCATTTTCTGAAGTAGAGTCATAGACTATAGTCTGTAAGCAAAAATAGTTAAAATCGTAACGTGAACACACAAAGTGGTGATAGTATTTTATTTATCAGGAAAAAGGCAAATGTTTCCTGATACTGATCTTAGTCATATCA
The DNA here is from genome assembly GCF_038502225.1 of Cherax quadricarinatus. NCBI lineage: Eukaryota > Metazoa > Arthropoda > Malacostraca > Decapoda > Parastacidae > Cherax > Cherax quadricarinatus. Next base: position 18,129,228 of record NC_091301.1, on the reverse strand, counting down.
CGACCAGCTTTCTAAAATTAATGATTATCTTGACCAAGTTCTTAACCCGATTTCCGGTAAACTCCCTTAAAAACTTAAAGACTGCATCATGTGATGTGTGTACTGTGTTTACAAAACAATATCAAAAGAAGCAGTAAGTAATATTATCAAGCAAATGATGTTAGTTATTTGTAGATTTCCAGGAAATAGTTCCAGGGATCAACGCCCGCTCGGCTTGCAAGAGAAAGTGGTGCAGTCAGAGCCCATACACACTAATAAAACTAATAATGATAAAGAATATAATGATATAAATAATGATAGCTAGGTTAGAGTTAGGTACTGATATTCATCACCCACATAAGTGAGTATAAATAGATAAGAACAAACATTGCTTTCCTTTATATTACATTTACTCACGTGAATTCAGAGAAACACACACACACACACACACACACACACACACACACCCACTCGGGCACCTGTGACGAGCGGGGTCCCACAGGGGTCGGTCCTAGGACCAGTGCTATTTTTGGTATATGTGAACGACATGATAGAAGGGTTAAACTCAGAAGTGTCCCTGTTCGCAGATGATGTGAAGTTAATGAGGAGAATTAAATCAGATGAGGATCAGGCAGGACTTCAAAGAGACCTGGACAGGCTGGACACCTGGTCCAGCAAATGGCTTCTCGAATTTAACCCCGCCAAATGCAAAGTCATGAAGATGAGGGAAGGGCACAGAAGACCGCAGATGGAGTATAGGCTAGGTGGCCAAAGACTGCAAACCTCGCTCAAGGAGAAAGGTCTTGGGGCGAGTATAACACCGAGCATGTCTCCGGAAGCACACATCAACCAGATAATTGCTGCAGCATATGGGCGCCTGGCAAACCTGAGAACAGCGTTCCGATACCTTAGTAAGGAACCCGCACTTGATCAAGCACGTCAAGAAATTAGAGAAAGTGCAAAGGTTTGCGACAAGGTTAGTTCCAGAGCTAAGGGGAATGTCTTATGAAGAAAGGTTAAGGGAAATCGGCCTGACGACACTGGAGAACAGGAGGGTCAGGGGAGACATGATAACGACATATAAAATACTGCGCGGAATAGACTAGGTGGACAAAGACAGGATGTTCCAGGGAGGGGACACAGAAACAATTGGAAGTTGAAGCCTCAGATGAGTCAAAGGGATGTTAGGAAGTATTTCTTCAGTCATAGAGTTGTCAGGCAGTGGAATAGCCTAGAAAGTGACGTAGTGGAGGCGGGAACCATACATAGTTTCAAGACGAGGTTTGATAAAGCTCATGGAGCATGGAGAGAGAGGACCCAGTAGCAACCAGTGAAGAGGCGGGGCCAGGAGCAAAGACTCGACCCCTGCAACCACAATTAGGTGAGTACACACACACATCCACACACACACACACACACACACACACACACACGCACACACACACACACACACACACATACACACACACACATACACACACCCACCAACTCACCCACCCACACACACACACACATACACACACACACACATACACACACCCACCAACTCACCCACACACACACACACACACACACATACACACACACACATACACACACCCACCAACTCACCCACCCACACACACACACACATACACACACACACACACACATACACACACACACACGCACACATACACACACACGCACACAAACACACACACACACACACACAGGCCAGGAGCTCGGACTCGACCCCCGCAACCTCAACTAGGTGAGTACACACACACACACATACACACCCACACACTACAACTAGAGAAATTACAAACAAATGACTATTATACTATCAACATTTTCTAGAAAACACTTCCTATCAGATCCCAATTTATATTTATATTATATTATTAAAATCGCGAACACATGCAACATGAACCCACTGGTAGCCATTGAATATGCAAGGATGCAACATGTTAGCAAAATATAAAAGTGGCATAGCCACTCACAGCACAGTCAAACATTAGGAATGGAATGTATTTATCACTGCAAGATTACATTGTACGCCCTGAAATGTGAGACGACGATCTAAAGATTTTCCTAACGTGTAGGGGTGGTGGAGTGGTTATCAATGTAACCAAGTAACTCAGTAGCTAAAAGTGAGTCTCGCGGGGTAGACAGTGCTGCTTTAATTTAGGTTAAGCCAAATTCCTGAATATAACATTATCCTCAGTAACTGGGCAAACCCCATGTGTCACACTAGTACTGAAACATAAGTTTTCCCGGACTTGAGTCCTAGAGATGGGAAGTACAGTGCCGGCACTCTAAAGTAAAGGTATTAATGTTGCAGTTTTATAACTGTAGTGTAAACGCGCCTCTGGCAAGACAATGATGGAGTGAGTAATGATGAAAGTTTTTCTTTTTCAGGTCACCCTGCCTTGGTGGGAAACTGCCGATGTATTAATAAAAAATAAAATAAAGTGTTTGAAGGACTAAGAATGAGTAATTCCTTCTGTATTGTTTCAATATATATTTAATTTACGTACCTTCTCACTGTTATGTCCAGCATTCATTTATACAAAAGATGAATCGAGAAATTATTGTTCGTAAGGCCCTTGAATCATAACCTGTGTGAAATCATGGCTCAAGTCATTTAGGCCCCAGGTATGGTCGAAACATTATCTGGACATAAACAATTACTGACATTGCCTCTAGTCAATAGGGAAACGCACTGTCATCCTCAAGTAACCATCAGAGACCTTCATCTGCATCCTAAAGGAAATGGAGAGTTGCGATGTGTTGTCGTGTAGTAAGTAGATATAGCAAGTTCTTTTGACAGTTACTCTATCACAAATAAGAAGCACATCCAAACCCTAAGTTATTTCCATGATGGCAATTTCTTGCAATGACTAACTCAGTCCATCATAATTTATCCATATTTTACAACCCTAATTTTTTTCTATTAATATCGCTTGTGATTCTAGAATCGGTTTCCAAACAAAACTTGAATCTCTACCAATCAAGTTTCAGCATATCAAAAGTATCCTTTCTTTCTGCAAGAAAACATTAAAACATTAATCTTAGAAAAGATTAAATCACTCCTATAAAACTGCTAAACTTATCCCAAGTTTGCAACATGGTTAGTCCTGTTTTAAAAATCCTTCCTAGCAAGGCTTCTAGGGTGACGAGCGGCCTTCACCTGGGAAGTTCCGTGCCCTTCGTGTCAGCTGACCGTCACCTGAAGCGGGTAAACAAACGTTATCTTCAGGAAACACAACGTTTATGCTAAAATTTCCAAATGATTGAGTTTATCTAAATATTTATGATTATACCAAATGATTTACTTATGGATAACGTGAGTAGCTCACATTTTCGCACAAAAAAACTGAAATATGTTCAAGGAAAATGTATATTAATACATGAAAAATTGGTTTATATATATATATATATATATATATATATATATATATATATATATATATATATATATATATATATATACAAACACTGATCTCTGGCTAAAGGAGACTCGAACCTACGAACCTTAGGACAAGGTACGCAGTGCTTTACCAATCTACCCACACTGGACAAATACCTTGGCGTGTAGCATGCTCTCGCGAATTCCTTGCATTGTTAAATCTCTAGTAAGGCTGATGCATGCAGGGGATGAGATGAAAAGCTGTAAGCCTTCTCCCTGAAAGCTGGCTGCCTTGGATCAAACGTGTAGCGCATGCTACACGCCAAGGTATTTGTCCAGTGTGGGTAGATTGGTAAAGCACTGCGTACCTTGTCCTAAGGTTCGTAGGTTCGAGTGTCCTTCAGCCAGAGATCAGTGTTTGTGTATATTTCACATGCTCTCGCGAATTCCTTGCATATATATATATATATATATATATATATATATATATATATATATATATATATATATATATACATATATATATATATATATATATATATATATATATATATATATATATATATATATATATATATATATATATATATATATATATATGCAAAACAACCACTCTGAAAGAATAGAGAAATTCCAAGCGCTTTCGTGACTACTCACATTATCCTTGATAATGTGAGTAGTCACGAAAGCGCTTGGAATTTCTCTATTCTTTTAGAGTGGTTGTTTTGCATATTCTGAAATCACCTGTTGACTGTGATCTTATTGCATATATATATATATATATATATATATATATATATATATATATATATATATATATATATATATGTATATATATATATATATATATATATGTATATATATATATATATATATATATATATATATATATATATATATATATATATATATATATATATATATATATATATATATATATATATATAATAAAATCACAGTCAGCAGGTGATATCACATTATGAAGAACAACCACTTTGAGAAAAAATAGTGCAATTCCAAGCTCTTCCCTGACTTCTTACATTATCAAGGAACTATAGAAAACAAAACACCAACAGGAAAACATATAATGGGGCAGGACTACACTTCACAATCACATCACAACAACAAGACTACACCTCACAGTCGCTTGACAACACCAGACTCTGTGAAACACACCCGATACTCTACCCAAGCATTAAGATTTTTTACTTGTCTAATGTATCATTAAATTCTTCCCAAATTTTACCAATTATAAATGAGTCCAACTGATACAAACCAAAAGAAATATTCATATTATTTTCAAAACTGCTTTTTATGAAGCATGATTCTATTATATTCCTGTCGACCATGGACTTACTTGATACAACTTTCTCAGCCTTATCTATCGCTGATGACTTTACATTTGCCTCTCTATCTCTTTCTCTCACCCATCCTGCCACTTTACTCCCACTTGTGGTGATAAACCTTACTTTTTCCACCCCCTTTTTCCTTACTTCCCTGGGTGATAAACTAACACCTTCCCTCAGATTTCCCTGCAGTGATAATCTAAAGGTCATGGCACGTACCTACAGGACATTTAAAACCCATTAGCTGTCTCTGTGTGAGTGTGGAAGAATGAGTGTTTGCGTTAGCGACTCCATCCTTGGCTGGACGTTCCTTGAGGAGTGTGTGTGTGTGTGTGTGTGTGTGTGTGTGTGTGTGTGTGTGTGTGTGTGTGTGTGTGTGTGTGTGTGTGTGTGTGTGTGTGTGTGTGTGTGTGTGTGTGTGTGTGTATGTGTGTGTGTGTGTGTGTGTGTGTATGCGTATGTACTCACCTAATTGTACTCACCTAGTTGTGGTTACACGGGTCGATTCATAGCTCCTGGCCCCGCCTATTAACTGGTCGCTACTGGATCACTCTCGCTGAACCATGAGCTTTATCATACCTCTGCTTAAAGCTATGTATGGATCCTGCCTCCACTACATCGCTTCCCAAACTATTCCACTTCCTGACTACTCGGTGACTGAAGAAATACTTCCTAACATCCCTGTGATTCATCTGAGACTTCGGCTTCCAACTTTGTCCCCGTGTTGCAGTGTCCCATCTCTGGAACATCCTGTCTTTGCCTACCTTGTCAATTCCTCTCAGTATTTTATATGTCGTTATCACGTACTCCCCTATCTCTCCTGTCCTCCAGTGTCGTCAGGTCGACTTCCCTTAACCTCTCCTCGTAGGACATACCCCTTAGCTCTGTTACTAGTCTTGATGCAAGCCTTTGCACTTTCTCTAGTTTCTTTACGTGCTTGGTTAGGTGTGGGTTCCAAACTGGTGCCGCATACTCCAATATGGGCCTAACTTACACAGTGTACAGGGTTCTGAACGATTCCTTATTAAGATATCGGAATGCTGTTCTTAGGTTTGCTAGGCGCCCATATGCTGCAGCAGTTATTTGGTTGATGTGCCCCTCAGGAGATGTGCTTGGTGTTATACTCACCCCAAGATCTTTTTCCTTGAGTGAAGTTTGTAGTCTCTGGCCTCCTTGATTGTACTCTGTCTGCGGTCTTCTTTGCCTTTCCCCTATCTTTATGACTTTGCATTTGGTGGGATTGAACTCCAGGAGCCAATTGTGTGTGTGTGTGTGTGTGTGTGTGTGTGTGTGTGTGTGTGTGTGTGTGTGTGTGTGTGTATACTCACTTATTTGTAGTTGCTGAGTTCGATTCTCAGTTCCTGGCTTCTGCTCTTCGTATGTCGCTACTAGGTCCACTCCCTCTGCTCCATGATATTTATCCTGTATCTTCTTAAAGCTATGTATGGATCTTGCCTCCACTACAACACTCTCCAGATTGTTCCACTTCCTGACAACTCTATGACTGAAGAAATACTTCCGAACACCTCTGTGACACATCTGAGTCTTCAACTTCCAGTTGTGACACCTTGTTGCTGTGTCCCATCCCTGGAACATCCTATCGCTATCCACCTTGTCAATTCCTCTCACTATTTTATATGTTGTTATCATGTCGTCCCCATCCCTCTTGTCCTCCAGTTACGTCAGGTTGAGTTCCCTTAAACTCTTCTCGCAGAACATACCCCTAAGCACCGGGTCTAGTCTTGTTGCAAACCTTTACACTTTCTGTAATTGCTTGACGTGCTTGACCAGGTGTGGGTTCCATACTGGTGCTGCATACTCCAATATGGGCCTAACGTGTACGGTGTAGTCTCTGTGTGCGTGTTTGTGTGTGTGTGAAATTACCAATATTTAATTACTTTTTTAATTAAAGAACTAAAGCTAATTACCGTACTTAGTTTCTTCTTTTTTATTTACCATAAATTTCCTAATTTTTGGTATCATTTATTCCGCTTGCCCAACAACAACAACCTTTTGCAACACAGTATAATTTATAAAGCTAAAATTCAATAATGAATGATACTAAATTTATTTAGTAAGTCCAAGTCCAAGTTTTCTTTCATAGGTATATTTTATTAAAAAATTCTAGATTATCTACCTGGTGTCTTACTAAGGAGAATTTTCCTTATATTTCTATGGTTCTCAAGCAGAAATTCTTCATCTACTCCAACAAATTATTTTAATTTCTACTATTTTTTGAAGTTTCAAAGTTATTTTTCAAAGTTATTTTTTCATACTGTAAATAAGCTTTACTTTACTACCCTTTAACATATATTTTGGCATTAGGCCTTGCTGATCTGAAACTGAATTATCATTATTTCAGTTCTCTAATCCTTTTAACTCAATGACTGCGGGAAGCTCGAACCTCCGACTGTTAATAGCGAGACCGAGACGACACCTGTTGTGCTCATCTAGTTCGGTTGTTTTTCTTCCGTTTTCCAGAAAAGTTTTTCACCCAAAATCGTGAAACGTTCCACAATTTTTTGAGGCCTGGTCTCGGACCGAGCCGCGGGGGCGTTGACCCCCTGAAACCCTCTCTAGGTATACTCCAGGTAAGTGTCACTTTTTATCATCCAGCCTGATTGCAACTCACTCCTCTATCTCTCTCTTTCATCATAGCTTAGATGATGGAGAACAGATGATCAAGTTAATCAACGTAAACAGTTACAACCGGCATCACAATAACTTCTCATCAACAGCCTTCAACGCCATGATGTCTACCAATAAAATCTTAACATCATCATCATTATTTCATTTCATTTGTCTGTTTGACGGTTAAGTCAAGGTTCCTTGATGCTGGTGAGGGGCTCTTGATCTAGGGAATTTGATCTGTGATCCAGTTCCCTGAATTGAGCCTGAATACCTTTCAACCATCCCCCCCCCCAACCACATGCGCTGTATAATCATACGGGTTTACCGCTCCCCCATGATTATAATAATTTTTCTTCTTTGTTATGATCCGAATTTTCATATATCACTTAATGATTCTTTAGAAGTTATTAATTTTTCATTACTATTAATTCTTTGTAGTTTACCTTTTAGAAAAAAAAAACGATAAAAATGCGCACTGAATGTCGCATTATAATCAAGAATATTAATAGGCCTTGGAATTATAAAATTGCACTTATATGCAAATTAACTCATTTACATGTTCATGCATATTTATGCTACTGTCAAAATAAACGTCAATGCATTGTGAAATAACTGTAGATTATTTTTAGACCCTTTTTCAATTTAGAGTAAAATGAGCGAGCCAAAATGATTAAAATTCGAATCCATTACAATTCGGATCTAAAAAAAAGTTATTCTTAATTATATTGCTTTTGTTTAATGCGAATTTAAATGAAATGTGAGCATATTTTGAATAAAAAAACAATTAAGTTCCATGTCAATATATATATATAAATATATATATATATATATATATATATATATATATATATATATATATATATATATATATATATATATATATATATATATATAAATATATATATATATATATATATATATATATATATATATATATATATATATATATATATATATATATATATATATACATATATACAATATATGTATATATATACATATATAGAATATATGTTCTTTTGAACACAAGAACACTAAGAAGAAACACTACAACAGGCCAACTGGCCCATGCGAGGCAGGTCCAAGTCTCCTACCGGCTTAAGCCAATGCCTCAACCTAGTCAGGTCAGGTCACATTCACTTAAGGAAGGAACACAGCAACTGACCTAGTAGCACAAGCTAATCAGGTCCAACTCACATCCACCCACACCCACTCATGTATTTATCCAACCTATTTTTAAAAGTACACAACCTTTTAGCCTGTATAGCTGTACTCGGGAGTTTGTTCAACTCATCCACAACTCTATTACCAAACCAGTGCTTTCCTATATTCTTCCTGAATCTGAATTTTTCCAACATAAAATCATTGCTGCGAGTCCTGTCTAGGCTAGATATTTCCAGCACGCTATTTACATCCTCTTTATTTATTCCTGTCTTCCATTTATACTCCTCAATCATATCCCCCCTAATTCTGCGCCTTTCTAGAGAGTGCATATTCAGGGCCCTCAGTCTATCCTCATAGGGAAGATTTCTGATACATGGGGATCAACTCTGTCATCCTCCTTAGTACGTTTTCCAGAGCATTTATTTCCATTCTGTAATACGGTGGCCAAAACTGTGCAGCTTAATATAAATGAGGCCTAACCAATGACATACAGATTTGAAGAACAACGTGAGGACTCCTATTATTTATGCTTCTTGATATGAAGCCAAGGATTCTGTTAGCTTTATTGCGAACACTTATGCACTGTTCTCTTTGTTTCAAATTACTGCTAACCATAACTCCTAAATCTTTTTCGCAGTCCGTAATATTAAGATCTACATTATTTAGTTTATATGTGGCATGGTTATTTTCCTGTCCAACATTTAGAACTTTGCATTTGTCTATATTAAACTGCATCTGCCACTTCTCCGACCACTGCATCAGTCTATTCAAATCTTTCTGGAGTGCTCTAATGTCCTCGTCAGAATGAATTCGACGGCCTATTTTGGTGTCATCGGCGAACTTGCTGATGTCGCTCTTTATGCCCTCATCTATGTCGTTTATGTAGATTGTGAACAACAGGGGGCCCAACACTGACCCCTGTCGAACACCGCTCGTGACGCTTCCCCACTCTGATTTCTCTCCATTTACGCAAACTCTTTAACAATAATGAAAAATATATATCTTCAAATGTATAAGAGAAAATTTTAGAAAGGACTTAATTTCAAATGAGTTCTTGCTAATTGACCAGTTTTACATATTCGGCACGACATATATATGTATATATATATATATATATATATATATATATATATATATATATATATATATATATATATATATATATATATATATATATATATATATATATATATATATATATATATAATGTAGGGAGGTACCACCTCTAGAACTGTCATAGGGACGCTCATCCTCAGAGAAAAGAATAAACTTGCTTCAGGGAAAACTCAAGGTTCTCCCTGTATATATATATATATATATATATATATATATATATATATATATATATATATATATATATATATATATATATATATATATATATATATATATATATATATATATATATACATATATACATATATATATGTCGTGCCGAATATGTAAAACTGGTCAATTAGCAAGAACTCATTTAAAATTAAGTCCTTTCTAAAATTTTCTCTTATACTTTTAAAGTTATATTTTTTTCATTAATATTAATGTAAAAAATTTTTAATTTTGCACCAAAAGAATGTTAGAAAACTTACCTAACCTTATTATAACAAGAAAAAATTATTTTAGCCAAACCCAACTAAATATATTTTAGATTTGTTTACAATAATTTAATTCTAAACAAACACAGTGAAATATATTTTTTTCGTTAGGTTCAGAATGATTTTGGCGAAATTATTGCATACACAAATTTTCGCTTGTCCTATATGTCAAGATTAGCGTTGCTGTTTAAGCCAAGATCGCAAGTTCTGCCTATTCGGCACGACATATATATATATATATATATATATATATATATATATATATATATATAAATATATGCGTATATATATATATATATATATATGTCGTGCCGAATACGTAAAACTGGTCAATTAGCAAGAACTCATTTAAAATTAAGTCCTTTCTAAAATTTTCTCTTATACGTTTAAAGATACATTTTTTTCATTAATGGTAATGCAAAAATTTTTAGTTTTGCACCAAAAGAATCTTAGAAAACTTACCTAACCTTATTGTAACAAGAATAATGTATTTTAGCCTAACCCAACTAAATATATTTTAGATTTGTTTACAATAATTTAATACTAAGCAAACACAGTGAAATATATTTTTTTCGATAGGTTCAGAATGATCTTGGCGAAATTATTGCATACAAAATTTTCGCTTGTCCTATATGGCAAGATGAGCGTTGCTATTTAAGCCAAGATCGCAAGTTCTGCCTATTCGGCACGACATATATATATATATATATATATATATATATATATATATATATATATATATATATATATATATATATATATATATATATATATATATATATATATATATATATATGTCGGGATCTACCTCTGGTGGAAATTGTGGGACCCATAGCCTCGGAGAAGTGGATAAAAAGGCTTCAAGGAAGAGTATTTGGATTTCTTCCTGAAGCCGTTGAAATATTCCACTTCCCATAGCACCCCATCTTTTCATTCTTTTTTACCAATAGGTATATTTTATTACATAATATGGTACAAAAGGTTTACGAGGTACATTGTTGACATAAAGATGGCATATACAGTACATGAGACGTGAGAGATACATGTCTAATACATATTGTTACGTGTTTGTGACTGATTATAACGCAAAAATCTCATCCAGCTCTTCAGAACTGGTGTGCGTGCCCAAAATACAGCAGGCATTACCCCTCTGAACAGCAGCATTGAGTCACTGGAACAGAAAACTAGCTGCCCTGGGATCCCTAGTTACCCTGATGAATCTTTTGCCTAGCTCCTTAAGGAACTTAGATTTATTTATTTATTTATTTATTTATTTATTTATTTATTTATTTATTTGAACATGATACAGAGAAGTACAAGGAATACAATTTTTAAAGTGCAGCATGCCAAAGCCCCTTGTATGCAGAGCATTATGGGCAGGCTTAAAATTAACTTAAGATTAACTAAGCAATGATATATTCAGTGGTACAAAAATTATTATAAAACAGATAACAATTTAGTACAAATGAGTATTACAAAGACAGGTCATATGGTCATTTACTGTGTTGCTGTGTAATCCGTAGAATGGAGTATTATGTTAGGTAATGAAGTTAAATAGTAACAAGTTTGATTGGGTCACAGGTTGATATTTATGAGATACAATAATGAGATATATATATGAGATACAATTTGTGTGATACAATTATTCAGTTTTTGATTAGTTATGGGTGAGTAAGTGATTTTTGAGAAGAGACTTGAATTTATAAACAGACAGTGTTTCTTTTATATTCACAGGTAATGAATTCCAGATTTTAGGGCCTTTTATGTGCATTGAGTTTTTGCATAGCGTGCGATGGACACGAGGAACATCAAAGAGTGATCTGTGCCTTGTGTTATGGTCATGTGTTCTGTTGAGGTTGGTAAAGAGATGTCTGAGGGGAAGGTTTATGTCCGAGTAAAGTGTTCTATGTAGTAGGTGCAGGAATAAGTATGGATGTTTTGTATTGTGAGTAGGTTTAGAGTTTTGAATATTGGTGGAGTGTGCTGTCTGTAGTGGGAATTTGTTATCATTCTGACTGCAGCCTTTTGTTGGATGATTAGTGGTCTGAGATGGTTTATTGTTGTTGAGCCCCATGCACAAATTCCATAGGTGAGATAGGGGTAAATAAGTGAGTGATATAGGGCCAGGAGGGCTGACTGTGGAACATAGTACCGTATCTTCGATAGTATGCCTACGGTCTTGGAATTTTTTTTGGAAATTTGTTGTATATGTGTTTGAAATTTGAGTCTATTATCAAGGTGGATTCCTAGGAATTTTCCCTCTGTGAGTTTTGTGATAGGTGATCCATATATCATTATGTTAAGAGACACATCTGCAGCTCTGTTACCAAACTGAATGTAGTAGGTTTTGTCAATGTTTAGAGTAAGTTTGTTGGCCTTCATCCAGGTTGATATTTTCTGTAATTCGACATTTACAGTATTGGCTAGCATGACTGGGCTCGGGTGAGAGTAGACGTGTGTAGCGTCATCTGCAAATAGTGTGGATTTGAGTAGTTGCGATGCATTTGGTAGGTCAGTTATGTTTATGAGAAAGAGAAGAGGGCCTAGGACACTTCCCTGTGGGACACCAACTGTAATTGGCTGTGCGGAAGAGTTTGCCCCATTTGTGTACACATATTGGCTTCTGTTGAGGGAGTGCCCTCTTATACCATAGTGCGACAATTTTATGTGGAGCAAGTCGTGGTCAACTGTATCGAAAGCTTTACGTAAGTCAATGAAGATCCCCAGTGGGACTTCTTTTTTCTCTATTGCTGTATAAATATGTTCTAGCATGTGGATAATAGCATCATTAGTATTTTTATTAGGCCTGAACCCAAATTGACAGGGGTTGAGTATGTTGTGGGAGATGAGGTAGGAATAGATACGCTTATGGATTAATTTTTCAAAGATTTTAGAGAGAGGGTGTAAGTTGGATATTTGCCTACAGTTATTCAAGTCTGTGTGGTCTCCTCCTTTATGGATCGGGGTGACCCTTGCTATTTTGAGAACTGTAGGAAAGGTAGAGGATTCAATGGATTTGTTAAAGAGTGTTGTAATGATTGGTGATAGCACCTGTGACACTTTTTTGTATATAATGGGTGGTAAGGTGGCACTCTATCCCTATGAGCCAAGGGTCTCTGAGCACATGGGAACAAACATATAATGATGGGCAAGTTCTCCATATTTTCTAGACTTTCGGGACTCACTGAAGCTGGCGGCTGCCCCTCTTTCTTCCCTGGTGTACTGGAGATAGGTATCAGCCAAGGAAGATGCACATGTGTAGTCCCACACTACCTGCTTACCATCTGTCCAGGTTTGAAGTGTGATACCATCTGGACGCTTCTGGCTGCCATCAGATCTGCATAGTTGGGATGGCTCCCTTACTGCTGGGCATCCTGCTGTTGTGAGGCTCCTCTTGATAATGTTATTAACCTCCTCATGTCTTGCAATCTTTCCCTCAGATTTACGGCACACAAGACCATGGTATCCGAATCGGTCTGCTGCTTCACTGCCACAAATACACCTGTGTTCGGCGAGAATAGGGGCGGCAAGTCGAAGGACAACACCAATGCGGATGGTCTGTGGGTCGAGGCGTGTGCCAAGACTGGAGTTGGGAACAGCCAACAGAAAGTCCCCTGCATGAGGAGTTCTCACTGCCAGGCGGGCTCTATCGTTCCCTGACACACTCTGAAGCATTGTTGAGCTATTTTCTCCACTATCGGGCCATCCCAGTGCGACTGTTTGTAGTTGTTGGGGGGAGCAGGTCTGGTTTCAGAGCCTGTTAGATTATCCCAGATCATGGCTTCGTCAATGAACCTTTGGTCCTGGGCTCCAATCTTGTCTCTAAGATGTTCAGGGAGAATTGCTGCTGCAAGCCCCCTGGATGCAACGCATGAGGACAGAAAGGCAGGTAGCGCAATCTGTGATGACTTGCGGACACCAATGTCTCCTAATCTGACTGGAAGTGTTGCTTGGTTCCACTGCCCGTCTTCTAGAGTAAGGTTAAGTACTTTCGTAAAAATCTGCCTCAGGATACTGTCATATTCGTGCAGTATAGGGTTATCATATGAAGGTGCACATCTTAGGAAATATGTCAACCTGGGCAGACACAAGCACTTTGTGAGAAGGTACAAGGCATCGTGGGTGTAAAGATTGCCCATTTGTTGTTCCATTCTCCTCAACTTTTCCAATTTCTTCCTGAGGATTGTGTCAATGGCATCGCTTCCCAGAGGTGCTCCAAGAAAGACGCTGTTTGTAGGGGCAATGACTGATGCTCCTGGTATTTTGGATCTCACTGCATTTATCACTGCATTTATCACTGCATTCATAATAAACATTCAGGTTTACACTTATTACATAAATCAATAAAATAGTGTACTGAAGTGTATAATGTTTGTATCTTAAGGTCAATTTTAGTTCCCCATTGCCTTTGTTTTCTTGAAAATACAACCACTACCGTGAATCCTGAGTGCTTATATTTAAGCTGTAATATTTAAAATATCTTCTAAAACATAATTTGATGAAATTGCAGGGAAAATTAATTAATTCGTACTGCAAACTGCGAGAATTTAATTAAAAGGCCGTATATAGTGTTTTATTTATTCATTATTAATATTTTTATAATGAGTAGATGGAAACAATTTAAATCTTCGGTGGTAATTTAATTTAAAAGTCAACATGATGATTTACCCCTAAATTGTGTCACACAATAGCCAGTACCACAGTGCCTGGACAATAGTGCTAGGACTACCGTGCAAGAACCACAATCCTAGGACGATAGTGCCCGGACCACGGTCCGAGGATTACAGTGCTCACACACACACACACACACACACACACACGCATATACACATATACATATATATACACACACACACACAAATATATATATATATATATATATATATATATATATATATATATATATATATACAACAACACTGCGGCTAGCCGAGAATTCGAACCCATGTCCTCTCGGCCCTCCTCATGGTAGGCGAAAATCACATGACGCTGTAACTCACAGGACCACCTAATATTTGGCTTTGTTCTTCATTTTTTTTACGATTTGGTGGTACTGTGGGTTAGAGCGCCATGTGATTTTCGCTCACCATGGGGCGGGAGAAAGCGACATGGGTTCGAATCCTCTGCTAGTCGCAGTGCTGTTATTGATTCAATATCACTCGTTCATTGTTACAATAATATATATATATATATATATATATATATATATATATATATATATATATATATATATATATATATATATATATATATATATATATATATATATATATATATATATATATAAGTAGTCAACTTTTCTACAGGGGGAGGAACTTCCGGTTTAGGCCTTTTACAGGGGGAGGAACTTCCGGTTTAGGCCTTCCACTGAGCGAGGACTTCCGGTTTGGGCCTTCCACTGAGCGAGGTATCCGGTCTAGGACCAGCAGCTGGAGGGTACCATTTTCACACCTAGGTGTTACTTCCGGTTTTGACCATGACCTCGCCCTCGAGACTACCTCACCCTTGACCCCCCCAACCAATACCCCCACCCACGACCCCCCCCCCTTCGCGACCCCGCCGTCGCGCGCGCGCCCGCCCGCGCGCGCCCTTCGCGCGCCCGCCCGCGCGCCCGCGCGCGCGACCGCCCGCGCCCTTCGCGACCCCCCGCCGCGCGCCCGCCCGCGCGCCCGCCCGCGCCCTTCGCGACCCCCGCCCGCGCCTTCTGCTGCGCCTTCTGCAGCGTCATCCGGATCGCCCCCGCGCCTCGAATTTTTTTCTCTTATGATCTCCTTGGATCAAGGTTTTTGGATCCCCCCTATGGGGTTTTCGAAATTCTCCATCTCCTCGGATCAAGTTTTTTGGATTCCCCCTCCCACTTTCACCCCCCATCCCCAAAATTTCTCGATAATACAAGTTTTGGATACTCCCCCCTATGGGGTTCTCAATATCAAAGTCTCCACTTCCTCGGATCCCCCTCCCACTTTCACCCCCCAACCCAAAAAATTTCTCGACAATACCATGACTCCATCTCCTCGGATCAAGTTTTTTCTCGAAATCAAATTCTCCATCTCCTTGGATCAAGTTTTTTTGGGTACCCCTCCTTTCACCCCCCATCCCCCCAAAATTTCTCAATATCAAAGTCTCCACTTCCTCGGATCCCCCAACCCCAAAAAATTTCTCGACAATACCCTGACTCCATCTCCTCGGATCAAGTTTTTTGGATTCCCCCCTATGGGGTTTTTCGAAATTCTCCATCTCCTCGGATCAAGTTTTTTGGATTCCCCCCTATGGGGTTTTCGAAATTCTCCAATTCCTCGGATCAAGTTTTTGAGTACCCCTCCTTTCACCCCCCATCCCCAAATTTTCTCGATAATACAAGTTTTGGATACTCCCCCCTATGGGGTTCTCAATATCAAAGTCTCCACTTCCTCGGATCACCCTCCCACTTTCACCCCCCAACCCCAAAAATTTCTCGACAATACCAAGTTTTTGGATTCCCCCCTATGGGGTTTTCGAAATTCTCCTCGGATCAAGTTTTTTGGATTCCTCCCTATGGGGTTTTCGAAATTCTCCATCTCCTTGGATCAAGTTTTTTGGATTCCCCCCTATGGGGTTTTCGAAATTCCTCGGATCAAAGTTTTTGGAATCCCCCCTCTGGGGGTAAGCATTCAAAATAGACTCCTCCTATGGGGTGTTTACTCGGCGGTCAGTGACGTCACGTGTTGACCCAGCACACAGGTTGAATCAGGTCGGTCCTTTTAGTTCATTCAAGATAATAAGGGAACATAGTAGTGACGTCACGCGCACACAGGCTGAATCTTGTCTACCCTTTTAGTTAATAAGGGGACACAGTACATCAGAAAGGCACATTTTTTCGTTAATACTCACAATTTCTTTACAACACAAGTCTAGACATATTTCATCTCAGGTCACTCCCCCCACGAAGTAACCTCCTCCCCACCCTCCCGAACCCTCACACTCCAACCAACACCTCACAATTTTCACTCATAACCCCCAATTTTTCTCGTTTTAACCCTTTTAGTTCATTAAAGTTAATAAGGGGACACATGCATCAGAAAGTCACCACATCGCTTACATCCACTTTCGTTAAATTCACTACTCACAATTTTACATATTACGAAGTTAAATACGCACTTTTACTTTGAACATCTTCAAAACACTCTCATAAATCATTTGAATACTCACAAAAAATACCTTTATACATTTCCAAACAACACTGAAATACTCCAAAAACATCATTCGAACACCCCCAAATCATCTCTGAATACTCCCAGAACACCTTCATAAGTACTCTTGCACATCATTTGAACACCTTCATAAGTACTCTCTTAATCATTTGTACACCTTCAAAAAACACCTTTGAATACTCACATAAACACCCTTGAACACCTTCAAAACACCTTTGAATAACCTCAAAACACCTTTGAACACCTTCAAAACACCCTTGAACACCTTCAAAACACCCTTGAACACTCTCAAAAACAACATTTGAACACACTCAAAACACCTTTGAACACCTTTGAACATTTCCAAAACACTATTTGAGTACTCCCAAATAAGATTTGACATCTCTAATTTATCTGCACTTACACATTTCATTAAATTACAACTCATCCCCTCAGTCTCCAGACTAGGCATTTTCTCGTTTTTACCCTTTTAGTTCATTAAAGTTATTAAGGGGACACAATACATCAGAAAAAAGTCACAAAAACTAACTCAAACACTTTACTTTGAACACCCCCAAAAACACTCTCATAATCATTTGAATACTCACATAAACACCCTTGAACACCTTCAAAACACCTTTGAATATCGTTTTAAACTAATTTCATCACAACCCACTTATATCATCTTTTTTCGGTAACTCTAATTCGACTACACTACCCTCATCAATTACCAACAAATTTTACTCGTTTTAACTAATGTCATCACTGTAACCAAGATTTTCACAAAAAAAAAACTCTATGACACCTAACACACACGCACACACACACCCCACAACACCCACAATTTCTCTCGTTTTAACCCTTTTAGTTCATTAAAGTTAATAAGGGGACACAGTACATCAGAAAGTCACAACAACAACATCCACAACCCACAATTTTTTCTCGTTTTAGCTAATTTCATCAGAAAAAGTCCCAACAACAACCCACTTATAACATCTTTTTTCGGTATCTCTAGTTCGACAACAACACCCACATCCCACAACACCCACGAACATTTCCAAAACACTATTTGAGTACTCCCAATTACACCACTGATTACTACTAAAACACCACTGAATTCAATCAAAACACCCTTCAACACCTTCAAACACCCTTGAACACCTTCAAAACACTCTTGAACACCTTCAAAATCACCTTTGAACATTTCCAATCAACACTGAAACACTTCCAAAAAACACAATTTGAGTACTCCCAATTACACCACTGAATACTACTAAAACACCGCTGAATTCAATCAAAACACCCTTCAACACCTTCAAAACACCTTTGAACACCTTTGAACACCTTCAAAAAAACAACATTTGAACACACTCAAAACACCTTTGAACACCTTTGAACATTTCCAAACATCACTGAAACACTTCCAAAAACACCATTTGAGTACTCCCAAATACACCACTGAATACTAAAACACCACTGAATACACTCAAAACACCACCAAAATCACCATAAACTAAGATCAACACCCACATCCCACAACACCC
This sequence comes from Cherax quadricarinatus, assembly GCF_038502225.1. Taxonomy (NCBI): domain Eukaryota; kingdom Metazoa; phylum Arthropoda; class Malacostraca; order Decapoda; family Parastacidae; genus Cherax; species Cherax quadricarinatus. Next base: position 18,110,409 of record NC_091301.1, on the reverse strand, counting down.
ACAACCCACAACACCCACAATTTTTTCTCGTTTTATCTAATTTCATCAGAAAGTCACAACACCCCCCATTTTTTTCTCGTTTTAACCCTTTTAGTTCATTAAAGTTAATAAGGGGACACACTACATCAGAAAAAGTCCCAACAACAACCCACTTATAACATTTTTTTTCGGTATCTCTAGTTCGACAACAACACCCACAACACCCACATCCCACAACACCCATGAACATTTCCAAAACACTATTTGAGTACTCCCAATTACACCACTGATTACTACTAAAACACCGCTGAATTCAATCAAAACACCTTTCAACACCTTCAAACACCCTTGAACACCTTCAAAACACTCTTGAACACTTTTCAAAAACACCTTTGAACATTTCCAATCAACACTGAAACACTTCCAAAAACACCATTTGAGTACTCCCAATTACACCACTGATTACTACTAAAACACCGCTGAATTCAATCAAAACACCCTTCAACACCTTCAAACACCCTTGAACACACTCAAAACACCCTTCAACACCTTCAAAACACCTTTGAACACCTTCAAAACACCTTTGAACACATTCAAAACACTCTCATAATCATTTGAACACACTCAAAACACCTTTGAATAACCTCAAAACACCTTCGAACACCTTCAAAACACCCTTGAACACCCTTGATCACCTTCAAAAAAAACAACATTTGAACACACTCAAAACACCTTTGAACACCTTTGAACATTTCCAAACAACACTGAAACACTTCCAAAAACACCATTTGAGTACTCCCAAATACACCACTGAATACTAAAACACCACTGAATACACTCAAAACACCACCAAAATCACCATAAACTAAGATCAACACCCACATCCCACAACACCCACAACCCACAACACCCACAATTTTTTCTCGTTTTATCTAATTTCATCAGAAAGTCACAACACCCACACCCCCCATTTTTTTCTCGTTTTAACCCTTTTAGTTCATTAAAGTTAATAAGGGGCCACACTACATCAGAAAAAGTCACAAAAACAACCCACTTATAACGTCTTTTCGGTATCTCTAGTTCGACAACAACACCCACATCCCACATCACCCACATCCCACATCCCCCACACACACACACAGACACACACACACATCCCTAACCTAGCCTAACCTAACCTAACTTATCCTAACCTAACCTAACCTAACCTAACCTAACCTAACCTAACCTAACTTATCCTAACCTAGCCTAACCTAACCTAACCTTACCTAAATTATCCTAACCTAACCTAACCTAGCCTAACCTAACCTAACTTAACCTAACCTAACCTAACCGAACCTACCCTAACCTAACCTTACCTAACCTAACCTAGCCTAACCTAACCTAACCTAACTTAACCTAACCCAACCTAACCTAACCTAACCTAGCCTAACCTAACTTAACCTAACCTAACCTAACCTACCCTAACCTAACCTAACCTAACCTATCTTAACCTTACCTAACCTAACCTAGCCGAACCTATCCTAACCTAACCTAAAATATATTGGAACACTTCCAAAATACATTAGAGTACTCCAGAATTACTTTGAACGACTCCATTTTTGGATATTTCCAAATTAGTTTTGAAAACTTTATCGTAAAATCGAACATTATTTTCTTGTTGGTAAAACACACTCAATGGTAGAAATATTTACTCGATTTCCGAATAGAAGCACTGTCCTCGCTCTGAGAGACTCATTGTGGGTCACCCCAACACATGGTGTAATGCGCTTCACACCCAAGGTAGAACATAACACCTGCGTCAACTCAGGACAGACAGGCGCCATGTAATGCGGGTAACATCCAAGGTAGAAAATCATCTCTTTCCAGACCAACTGTCTATCCTAACCTAACCTAACCTAACCTAATTCCTAACCTAACCTAACCTCACCTAACCGAACCTAACCTAACTCCATCAATCACCTCTATCCTAACCTAACCTAACCTAACCTAACCCAACCTAACTCCATCAAACACCTCTATCCTAACCTAACCTAACCTAACCCAACCTAACTCCATCAAACACCTCTATCCTAACCTAACCTAACCTATCCTAACCTAACCTAACTCCATCAAACACCTCGAATACTACCTAACTTAACCTAACCTAACCTTACCTAACCTACCGAACCTAACCTAACCTAACCTAACCTATCCTAACCTGTCCCAACCTAACCTAACCTAACCTATCCTAACCTAACCTAACCTAACCTAACCTAACTTATCCTAAGCTAACCTAACCTAACTTATCCTAACCTAACCTATCCTAACCTAACCTAAACACTGACTAACTTTGAACCAACTCTGAACACCACTGATCTTCTTCAAAAAATGCTCTGCACATCATTTGAACACCTTCAAAAAAAACACCATCAAACACCTCCGAATACTCCCAAAAAAACACTACTGATTACTACCAAATCACCACTGAATACTACCAATCACCGTCAAAATCACCAGAAACTAAGTTTAACATCACCATCTAACATCCTTTTTATAGAAATCCCCTCAAATCACTATAACCAAGAACTCCCTCCCCATTTGGCGCATAAAAAAAAAGCATGAACACAAACCTAATACGCAAACACTTAGTACATGATCACCATCAACTGAAAACATATCTTATACACACACTTAATATAAGACAATCACCAACTACAATCACCCATGTTCACTTACCTCAAAATCACTAATATCACAGAAAACAATCATTTTTATAAACATTTCACACACACACACACACACAAAAAAATCATATTTGACAATATCTAAGCGCACTCACCTCACTACCACCAACACACGATGTCTCACCTCACAGGACCGACGAGCTCACCTCCAGTGACGTCACACTCCCATTGTGTTACTTGGTGGTTGGTAACATCACACCTAACCCCCCTTGTTTCAACCTGTTGTACCCTACATTTATCTAAGAACACTATATCCAAGACGATTACCAGATTTTATGATCCCCAACACCAAGATCACAGAAAACACACATTTTTATAATTATTCACACAAAAATCACGATCACCAATTCCATATCATGTTTACCGTCATCTATCAACACTAATCACCAAGATCACCAAAAAATCTAAGATCATGCATCTCAAAACTACTATGATCACTGAAAACACTTATTTTTTAAACATTCGCACAAAAATAAGACATACACAAAAATACCACAACACTTCCACCAACATCTATAACATAATATGAGCACTATAACATATCACTATCACAAAAAAAATAATACACAAACACCCACATATTATACATTTCAATTGGAAATTTAAGACATGAGACATACACACCAAATCTAAGACATTCACCTCCAACTAAGACATACACATCACCCCTAAAACTTCCTTCCTTATTCATTCCGTATATCTCCTAGAGCTGTTTTAACCCCGACGGTTCCATCACGACGTAGGAGCCAGAGGAACCATCACCACTCCAACACCACCTACTACACTCTGGCTCCTACGTCGTGATGGAACCGTCGGGGTTAAAACAGCTCTAGGAGATATACGGAATGAATAAGGAAGGAAGTTTTAGGGGTGATGTGTATGTCTTAGTTGGAGGTGAATGTCTTAGATTTGGTGTGTATGTCTCATGTCTTAAATTTCCAATTGAAATGTATAATATGTGGGTGTTTGTGTATTATTTTTTTTGTGATAGTGATATGTGATAGTGATTGTTTTCTGTGATATTAGTGATTTTGAGGTAAGTGAACATGGGTGATTGTAGTTGGTGATTGTCTTATATTAAGTGTGTGTGTATAAGATATGTTTTCAGTTGATGGTGATCATGTACTAAGTGTTTGCGTATTAGGTTTGTGTTCATGCTTTTTTTTTATGCGCCAAATGGGGAGGGAGTTCTTGGTTATAGTGATTTGAGGGGATTTCTATAAAAAGGATGTTAGATGGTGATGTTAAACTTAGTTTCTGGTGATTTTGACGGTGATTGGTAGTATTCAGTGGTGATTTGGTAGTAATCAGTAGTGTTTTTTTGGGAGTATTCGGAGGTGTTTGATGGTGTTTTTTTTGAAGGTGTTCAAATGATGTGCAGAGCATTTTTTGAAGAAGATCAGTGGTGTTCAGAGTTGGTTCAAAGTTAGTCAGTGTTTAGGTTAGGTTAGGATAGGTTAGGTTAGGATAAGTTAGGTTAGGTTAGCTTAGGATAAGTTAGGTTAGGTTAGGTTAGGTTAGGTTAGGATAGGTTAGGTTAGGTTAGGTTGGGACAGGTTAGGATAGGTTAGGTTAGGTTAGGTTAGGTTCGGTAGGTTAGGTAAGGTTAGGTTAGGTTAAGTTAGGTAGTATTCGAGGTGTTTGATGGAGTTAGGTTAGGTTAGGATAGGTTAGGTTAGGTTAGGATAGAGGTGTTTGATGGAGTTAGGTTGGGTTAGGTTAGGTTAGGTTAGGTTAGGATAGAGGTGATTGATGGAGTTAGGTTAGGTTCGGTTAGGTGAGGTTAGGTTAGGTTAGGAATTAGGTTAGGTTAGGTTAGGTTAGGATAGACAGTTGGTCTGGAAAGAGATGATTTTCTACCTTGGATGTTACCCGCATTACATGGCGCCTGTCTGTCCTGAGTTGACGCAGGTGTTATGTTCTACCTTGGGTGTGAAGCGCATTACACCATGTGTTGGGGTGACCCACAATGAGTCTCTCAGAGCGAGGACAGTGCTTCTATTCGGAAATCGAGTAAATATTTCTACCATTGAGTGTGTTTTACCAACAAGAAAATAATGTTCGATTTTACGATAAAGTTTTCAAAACTAATTTGGAAATATCCAAAAATGGAGTCGTTCAAAGTAATTCTGGAGTACTCTAGTGTATTTTGGAAGTGTTCCAATATATTTTAGGTTAGGTTAGGATAGGTTCGGCTAGGTTAGGTTAGGTAAGGTTAAGATAGGTTAGGTTAGGTTAGGTTAGGGTAGGTTAGGTTAGGTTAGGTTAAGTTAGGTTAGGCTAGGTTAGGTTAGGTTAGGTTGGGTTAGGTTAAGTTAGGTTAGGTTAGGTTAGGCTAGGTTAGGTTAGGTAAGGTTAGGTTAGGGTAGGTTCGGTTAGGTTAGGTTAGGTTAAGTTAGGTTAGGTTAGGCTAGGTTAGGTTAGGTTAGGATAATTTAGGTAAGGTTAGGTTAGGTTAGGCTAGGTTAGGATAAGTTAGGTTAGGTTAGGTTAGGTTAGGTTAGGTTAGGTTAGGTTAGGATAAGTTAGGTTAGGTTAGGCTAGGTTAGGGATGTGTGTGTGTGTCTGTGTGTGTGTGTGGGGGATGTGGGATGTGGGTGATGTGGGATGTGGGTGTTGTTGTCGAACTAGAGATACCGAAAAGACGTTATAAGTGGGTTGTTTTTGTGACTTTTTCTGATGTAGTGTGGCCCCTTATTAACTTTAATGAACTAAAAGGGTTAAAACGAGAAAAAAATGGGGGGTGTGGGTGTTGTGACTTTCTGATGAAATTAGATAAAACGAGAAAAAATTGTGGGTGTTGTGGGTTGTGGGTGTTGTGGGATGTGGGTGTTGATCTTAGTTTATGGTGATTTTGGTGGTGTTTTGAGTGTATTCAGTGGTGTTTTAGTATTCAGTGGTGTATTTGGGAGTACTCAAATGGTGTTTTTGGAAGTGTTTCAGTGTTGTTTGGAAATGTTCAAAGGTGTTCAAAGGTGTTTTGAGTGTGTTCAAATGTTGTTTTTTTTGAAGGTGATCAAGGGTGTTCAAGGGTGTTTTGAAGGTGTTCGAAGGTGTTTTGAGGTTATTCAAAGGTGTTTTGAGTGTGTTCAAATGATTATGAGAGTGTTTTGAATGTGTTCAAAGGTGTTTTGAAGGTGTTCAAAGGTGTTTTGAAGGTGTTGAAGGGTGTTTTGAGTGTGTTCAAGGGTGTTTGAAGGTGTTGAAGGGTGTTTTGATTGAATTCAGCGGTGTTTTAGTAGTAATCAGTGGTGTAATTGGGAGTACTCAAATGGTGTTTTTGGAAGTGTTTCAGTGTTGATTGGAAATGTTCAAAGGTGTTTTTGAAAAGTGTTCAAGAGTGTTTTGAAGGTGTTCAAGGGTGTTTGAAGGTGTTGAAAGGTGTTTTGATTGAATTCAGCGGTGTTTTAGTAGTAATCAGTGGTGTAATTGGGAGTACTCAAATAGTGTTTTGGAAATGTTCATGAGAGGTTGCTGTCTGAACTCACCAAATTTTCCAACCTGTGCCTGGCTGGCGGTGTCCCAGAGGCCATCAGACGACCCTTTTTCTTTGGTGTCTCATTGTGTGCCCTCCGGAAAAAGGATGGCGGAATGAGGCCCATTGCAGTGAGTAACACCCTTCGGCGCCTAGTCGCCAAGGCTGCAGTAAGAAGGGTGAGTCAAGAGGCTGCTGCAATGCTGAAACCAACTCAGCTCGGTTTCGGTGTTCAACAGGGCTGTGAAGCAGCTGCCCATGCAGCACGAGTATATATCAAAAACATGTCCTATGAAAAAACCTTGGTCAAATTGGACTTTGCCAATGCTTTCAACTCAGTCAGAAGGGATGCTGCTCTCTAAGCAGTTTATAGAAACTTCCCTTCCCTTTATCCCATCATAGAATCGTGTTATAGTGTGACTTCCAAACTATTGTTTGGGGACCATGAAATTGACTCGTGTGAGGGCGTGCAACAGGGGGACCCTCTCGCCCCCTTTCTATTTTGTTGGGTCATCAAGGAAGTCACGGAGGCACTCTCCAGCGAGCTCAATATCTGGTTCCTGGACGACGGTACCCTGGCTGGCACAACAGAATCTCTCCTAGAGGACATCAGTAAAATTAAAGACATGGGAGAAAGCCTGGGCCTTTCTTTAAACCCCACCAAATGTGAAATAGTTTCTACCAATCAACAGATGATCCAGAATATTAGTGCCGTTTTACCAGGAGCACGAGCCATTGATCCAGCCAATAGCACTCTCCTCGGTTCTCCTCTCGGGTCCAATGCCATCGATCTGATCCTAAGAAAAAAAGTCTCAGACCTCCGGACGATGGAAAGCAGGATGAAAGACATTGACACACACGATGCCTTCTACCTACTCACCAGGTGCCTGTCAATCCCAAAACTTACCTATTTTCTGAGATGCTCCCCAGCCTTCAGCAGTCCAAAACTCAAGGAATATGACTCTCTCCTGAAGGCCATGCTAGAGAGTGTATTGAATCTTTCCCTTGACGATGGACAGTGGTTGCAAGCCTCACTTCCGGTCAGGCTTGGAGGGCTAGGAGTACGCAGATCCTCCCAGATTGCTGTACCAGCTTTCCTGTCCTCTTCCATTGCATCAAACGAGTTGATAAGACAAATTCTTCCTGACACCCTCAGTGACTCAGCAGGAATAGAAGACCCTAGCTATGCCAGTGCCATCACCGAATGGGAGACTCTTGCTGCTCCAGCACCAAACCCTAGTGCAGCACTGGCTCACAAACAGTCAAGCTGGGATGGCCCAATTGCTGAAAAGGTGCTTGCCAACATGCTCAGGGCTGCAACATCAGATAGGGAGATTGCCCGTCTCCAGGCTGTGAGTGCACCTCACTCCGGGGACTTCCTCCAAACAGTTCCCATATCGGCAATGGGAACGCGACTCGACCCTAAGACCCTCCGTATTGCAGTGGCTCTGCGCCTTGCTGCCCCAATTCACACAGAATATATGTGTATTTGCGGCGAAGTGCAAGCAGACCAATACGGTCTACATGGTCTTAACTGTTCCAAAACCAAGGGCTGGCATGTAAGACACAATGAGGTCAACGACATCATTAAGAGAACCCTTGCTACAGCTGGATGCCCTGCCGAGAGGGAGCCACGATCCCTTGCAGCAAACAATACCCACAACCCAGCAAATCGCCCCGACGGGATCACCATCTATCCTTGGAAGAATGGCAAGCTCTTAGCATGGGACTATACCTGTGTGTCCACACTGGCTGACACCTATATCCATCACAGTGTGGGGCGACAGGGAGGAGCTGCTGACCACAGGGAGGAGTACAAGATCAGCAAGTACAGGGACATTAGCCAACAGTATCAATTTGTCCCCGTGGGATCAGAGACCTTGGGATCATGGGGAAAAAAGCCACACGTTTCCTTAAAGAATTGGGTTCCAGACTCATCGACACCACCAGGGACCCAAGGGCAGCCACTTTCATGTTCCAGCGCCTCAGCGTCGCCATCCAGAGGGGAAATGCTTGCTGCATACTTGGCTCACGTCCAGCCTCGGAGGAGCTGGAGGAAATTCATGATCTTTGATACATTGTGCCATTGTATTCATGTTTATGTTTTTTTCTGTAAATGTATTTTGTTTATTAATAAATGTTCACATAGAATAAAAAATATATAGGGGGTGGTAGGAGAAGAAAATATTCAAACAGCTCCGGGGAGAACCTTGAGTTTTCCCTGAGGTACGTTTATTGTCTTCTCTGAGGATGAGGGTCCCCATTCCAGCTATAGAGGTGGTACTTCCCTATATATATATATATATATATATATATATATATATATATATATATATATATATATATATATATATATATATATATATATATAGCAAATATATCCTCATCTTATCTGAGGATGAATATCGGTAAACAAGAGGCCAAATGAGAGGGCATCCAGTTCCGAGCGATAATCATGATACCCATTTAAGAAACACTTTCATAAAGCGACAATTGATGTGATTTAAGATAATATTCATAGGTATGTACATGACTTTTCACACAGACACTAATACTACTTATAAAACATACTAACAACAATGATTAACAAAGTTCTAAAAAAAATGTATTTCTATTTAAAGCAATCGAATTGTAAATATAAGAATTACACTGCCAAAGGTAACTGAAAGTGATACTCGATATATATATGAAAAGAGATTACATAAATACGTACATCGTTCCAATCCACAGACTATCAAAGGAAAAAAAAATGTATGGAATCCTATGTTACTGTTTTCCACTGTGTGCCCTATGTAAATTGCAATATTTTTTTCTACTTGGCAAAGGATCACAAAAATTCAAATGTAAAAAGAGTTCACAGACTACAATAAACTGATGCGATCAACTAAATGCGCATTCCTTAACCATTAATCTGATGTTCTTCCCTTCCGAGGACAAATAAAATGTGGGAGGCGTAAGTAATGTGAAAGTTCTAGCTGACCAATGGACAACATGTAGAAAAAGTCTCCTAGGAAGACTTATGACCTGAAAGGGAGAGCGATGACCTGGGGGAGGGAGAGTAATTACCTTGGAAGGGAGAGTGATGATCTGGGGAGGGAGAGGGATGTTCAGGAATGAAAAGTGATCACCTGGTATGGAGAGTGATAACCTGAGAGTGAAAGTGGTGACCAGAGGGAATGAATGTGAGTACCTGGGGGAAGATAGTGATGGCATGAAACTGTGACTAATGATCTGATGGAAGTACCGTAATAATCTGGGAAGGAACAGTAATGACCTGGGGAAGGGAGAGTGATGTCCAGGGAGGAAGTGAACATCTCGTAAATAGAGTGATAACCTGAGGAGAAAGTGTAATTACCTGTGGTGAGGGAGAGTGATGAATGCGAGTGAAAGTGTTAACCTGAGAGAGAAAGCGTTGACCTGGAAATGGAAAGGGATGACCCGAGAGACGAAAGTGATATCCTTGGGAAGATAATGACCTGGAGGGGAAGGTAATACCTGGAAGGGAAAGCAATGACCTGGAAGGGAGACTAATAGCCTGGGAGGGAAAGTGACGTCCATGAAGGGAGAATGATGACACTTGGAAGGGAGCGAGGAATAACGATGACCTTCGGGAAGAGAGGGAGAATGAACCTCAGTTTCCATCAACGTAGATCAGTAAACGAGTAAACTATTTGTTTCTTTATGTTTATTTTGATCACGCCTACGTTTCAGGTAATATAGTATAATGAGAGCAGTCAGGTGCTGAAGAGCACCTGACTGCTCTTCAGCACCTGACGTCATCTGGAAAGCAACTCCTCCTAAAAGGATTGATGTTTTTCTAAATAAAGTCCAATGCACAAGAATTAGAGTGGCGTGTAGCTCATTGGTAGCGCCTTTGATAAACAATATATATATTTATATATATATATATATATATATATATATATATATATATATATATATATATATATATATATATAATATATATATATATATATATATATATATATATGCTTCACTTTCATAGTTCCTTGATATATAGTACGAAAGCGCTTGGATATATATATATATATATATATATATATATATATATATATATATATATGTGTGTGTGTGTGTGTTTTCTTCAACAAGTTGGCCGTCTCCCACCGAGGCAGGGTGATCCAAAAAAGAAAGAAAATCCCCAAAAAGAAAATACTTTCATCATTCAACACTTTCACCTCACTCACACATAATCACTGTTTTTGCAGAGGTGCTCAGAATACAACAGTTTAGAAGCATATACGTATAAAGATACACAACATATCCCTCCAAACTGCCAATATCCCAAACTCCTCCTTTAAAGTGCAGGCATTGTACTTCCCATTTCCAGGACTCAAGTCCGACTATATGAAAATAACCGGTTTCCCTGAATCCCTTCACTAAATTTTACCCTGCTCACACTCCAACAGATCGTCAGGTCCCAAGTATCATTCGTCTCCATTCACTCCTATCTAACACGCTCACGCACGCTTGCTGGAAGTCCAAGCCCCTTGCCCACAAAACCCCCTTTACCCCCTCTCTCCAACCCTTTCGGGGACGACCCCTACCTCGCGTTCCTTCCCCTATAGATTTATATGCTTTCCATGTCATTCTACTTTGATCCATTCTCTCTAAATGACCAAACCACCTCAACAACCCCTCTTCTGCCCTCTGACTAATACTTTTATTAACTCCACACCTTTTCCTAATTTTCACACTCCGAATTTTCTGCATAATATTCACATCACACATTGCCCTTAGACAGGACATCTCCACTGCCTCCAACCGTCTCCTCGCTGCTGCATTTACCACCCAAGCTTCACACCCATATAAGAGTGTTGGTACTACTATACTTTCATACATTCCCTTCTTTGCCTGCATAGATAATGTTTTTTGACTCCACATATACCTCAACGCACCACTCACCTTTTTTCCCTCATCAATTCTATGATTAACCTCATCCTTCATAAATCCATCCGCCGACACGTCAACTCCCAAGTATCTGAAAACATTCACTTCTTCCGTTCTCCTCCCCAATTTGATATCCAATTTTTCTTTATCTAAATCATTTGATACCCTCATCACCTCACTCTTTTCTATGTTCACTTTCATCTTTCTACCTTTACACACATTCCCAAACTCATCCACTAACCTTTGCAATTTTTCTTTAGAATCTCCCATAAGCACAGTATCATCAGCAAAAAGTAAATGTGTTAATTCCCATTTTGAATTTGATTCCCCATAATTTAATCCCACCCCTCTCCCGAACACCCTAGCATTTACTTCCTTTACAACCCCATCTATAAATATATTAAACAACCATGGTGACATTACACATCCCTGTCTAAGACCTACTTTTACCGGGAAGTAGTCTCCCTCTCTTCTACACACCCTAACCTGAGGCTCACTCTCCTCATAAAAACTCTTTACAGCATTTAGTAACTTGCAACATCTGCCACATTGCTCCCCTATCCACTCTATCATATGCCTTTTCTAAATCCATAAATGCAATAAAAACTTCCCTACCTTTTTCTAAATACTGTTCACATATATGCTTCAATGTAAACACTTGATCTACACATCCCCTACCCACTCTGAAACCTCCTTGCTCATCCGCAATCCTACATTCTGTCTTACCTCTAATTCTTTCAATTATAACCCTACCGTACACTTTTCCTGGTATACTCAATTAACTTATTCCTCTATAATTTTTACAATCTCTTTTGTCCCCTTTCCCTTTATATAAAGGGACTATACATGCTCTCCGCCAATCCCTAGGTACCGTCCCCTCTTTCATACATTTATTAAACAAAAGTACCAACCACTCCAACACTATATCCCCCCCTGCTTTTAACATTTCTGTCATGATCCCATCAGTTCCAGCTGCTTTACCCCCTTTCATTCTACGTAATGCCTCACGTACCTCCCACACACTTACATTTTGCTCTTCTTCACTCCTAAAAGATGGTACACCTCCCTGACCAGTGCATGAAATTACCGCCTCCCTTTCTTCCTCAACATTTAAAAGTTCCTCAAAATATTCTCGCCATCTACCTAATATTTCCCTCTCCCCATCTACTAACTCCCCTACTCTGTTTTTAACCGACAAATCCATACTTTCCCTAGGCTTTCTTAACTTGTTTAACTCACTCCAAATTTTTTTCTTATTTTCATTAAAATTTCTTAACAGTGCCTCTCCCACTCTATCATATATATATATATATATATATATATATATATATATATATATATATATATATATATATATATATATATATATATATATATATATATATATATATATAATGTCGTGCCGAATAGGCAGAACTTGCAATCTTGGCTTAAATAGCAACGCTCATCTTGCCATATAGGACAAGTGAAAATTTGTGCACGCAATAATTTCGCCAAAATCATTCTGAACCTAACAAAAAAAATATATTTCATTGTGTTTGTTTAGTATTAAATTACTGTAAGCAAATCTAAAATATATTTAGTTGGGTTAGGCTAAAATAAATTGCTCTTGTTATAATAAGGTTAGGTAAGTTTTCTAAGATTCTTTTGGAGTAAAATTAAAAATTTTTACATTAACATTAATGAAAAAAATATATCTTTAAACGTATAAGAGAAAATTTTAGAAAGAACTTAATTTTAAATGAGTTCTTGTTAATTGACCAGTTTTACATATTCGGCACGACATATATATATATATATATACACATATATATATATATATATATATATATATATATATATATATATATATATATATATGTATTATATATATATACATATCGTGCCGAATAGGCAGAATTTGCGATCTTGGCTTAAACAGCAACGCTCATCTTGCCATATAGGACAAGTGGAAATTTGTGTATGCAATAATTTCGCCAAAATCATTCTGAACCTAATGAAAACAATATATTTCACTGTGTTTGTTTAGTATTAAATTATTGTAAACAAATCTAAAATATATTTAGTTGGGTTAGGCTAAAATAAATTGTTCTTGTTATAATAAGGTTAGGTAAGTTTTCTAAGTTCCTTTTGGTGCAAAATTAAATTTTTTTACATTAACATTAATCAAAAAATATATCTTCAAACATATAAGAGAAAATTTTAGAAAAGACTTAATTTTAAATGAGTTCTTGCTAATTGACCAGTCTTACATATTCGGCACGACATATATATATATATATATATATATATATATATATATATATATATATATATATATATATATATATATATATATATATATATATATATATATATATATATATATATATATATATATATATATATATATATATATATATATATATATATATATATATATATATATATATATGTCGTGCCGAATAGGCAGAACTTGCGATCTTGGATTAAATAGCAACGCTCATCTTGCCAAATAGGACAAGTGAAAATTTGTTTATGCAATAATTTCGCCAAAATCATTCTGAACCTAACGAAAAAAATATATTTCACTCTGTTTAGAATTAAATTATTGTAAACAAATCTAAAATATATTTAATTGGGTTAGGGTAAAATAAATTGCTCTTGTTATAATAAGGTTAGGTAAGTTTTCTAAGATTCTTTTGGTGCAAAATGAAAATTTTTTTAAATTAACATTAATGAAAAAATATATCTTTAAACGTATAAGAGAAAATTTCAGAAAGGACTTAATTTCAAATGAGTTCTTGCTAATTGACCAGTTTTACATATTCGGCACGACATATATATATATATATATATATATATATATATATATATATATATATATATATATATATATATATATATATATATATATATATATATATATATATATATGTATGTCGTGCCGAATAGGCAGAACTTGCGATCTTGGCTTAAATAGCAACGCTCATCTTGCCATATAGGACAAGTGAAAATTTGTGTATGCAATAATGTCGCCAAAATCCTTCTGTATCACTTGTAATCTCAACGTTGAGTTCGTTGTTCATTTGTTGAGTTTTAAGTTGTACTATAGTATACCTTGTATTGCATTACAGTTTCAGTTCCGTAAGCTTTCATTCCAATGTTCTACTTATGTATATATAATGTTTAATTGTTGTGTACTTTGACATTGTATAGAATCAGCCCAAGCCGTATACCTGCCATCTCTAGTTTGTATTAGTTGTATGTCGGGACGACATACGTTAGCGTCGCCGAGCTCTCAGTAGTAGTAACCAGTGTACCGTTGACTCAACGACCAACCGTCTCTGCCTGAGTCACTATCTGAATTCATATTGTGCTGACCTCAGCAGTATCAAAGGCCCCCTCACATAGGGTACTGTGGGCGGCTAGTCTGTGTTACGAGTGTGAGCAAGGAGATAGGTACGGCTGGCAAGGGCTCTCTCCACATATCTGCAATTATATGTAATAACAGCCTACGTGAGTATTTCTTACCTAATCCACGTATCGAACTCCCACATGACATCTGAACCTAACGAAAAAAATATATTTCACTGTGTTTGTTTAGTATTAAATTATTGTAAACAAATCTAAAATATATTTAGTTGCATTAGGCTAAAATAAATTGTTCTTGTTATAATAAGGTTAGGTAAGTTTTCTAAGATTCGTTTGGTGCAAATTTTAATTTTTTTACATTAACATTAATGAAAAAAATATATCTTGAAAAGTATAAGAGAAAATTTCAGAATGGAATTAATTTTAAATGAGTTCTTGCTAATTGACTAGTTTTACATACTCGGCACGACATATATATATATATATATATATATATATATATATATATATATATATATATATATATATATATATATATATATATATATATATATATATATATATATATATATATATATATATATGTATATATATATATATATATATATATATATTTATATATATATATATATATATATATATATATATATATATATATATATATATATTTCAAAACTTACAAAAACTGTTTTTACCAAATATTACATTGCTGGCATCATGAAAGCCTTGAACTTCTCCAACACAACACAAAATGTGAACAAATTTAATTATCCTTAATGGTTCCTCTGAAAATCAGGTAATTATCATGAAAGCCTCTCCGCTTCGTATAGTGAAATGATCACAAGAATTATTTCAATTCACCCTAATTATCACCCATGTCGCATCTGTCACAGTAACTGCAAAATTCTCCCCACATACAATCCGCGGAAAGTAAAACTTACGCTAGATGGTCAGGTAACCTTTATTTATACACTTCGAATAACTTTTAAGCTTCAAAAGATCTGAAATTATCTCCCCCCACTAAAAAAAAGACATCGAAAGTCACAAAAGCATGGCTGTAACAAGAGACAACCAACTAACCATTAGGATCTGATAATGGTCCAAAGGTGTACTGAAACATCATCCAAATTTCATCCCCCAATTTTTGGATAAATTATGGCCATCCACAAATATCAGAAACACATTTATTGAGAATGCGAGTTCATGTCCGTTAATCAAAGCATATGTGTGGCCTAACTATACCAACCCTACTGGCTCTGTTTGAGCACACTAATCAACGTAACTGTTTTCAAATCACACTATTTTATATTTATTATTGTTTTTATTATTATTATTGTTATTATTATTATTATTATTATTATTATTATTATTATTATTATTATTATTATTATTATTATTATTATTATTATTATTATTATTATTATTATTATTATTATTATTATTATTATTATTATTATTATTATTATTATTATTATTATTATTTCATTGTTATTATTATCATTAATATTTTTATTTTTGTATTAACACATCGGCCGTTTCCCACCAAGGCAGGGTGACCCGAAAAAGAAGAAACACTTTCATCATCATTCACTCCATCACTGTCTTGCCAGAGGCGTGTCTACAATACAGTTAAAAAACTGCAACTTATCAACACCCCTCCTTCAGAGCGCAGTGCAGACACTGTACTTCCCACATCAAGGACTCAAATCCGGCCTGCCGGCTTCCCTTGAATCCTTCATAAATGTTACTTTGCTCACACTCCACGTCATCATAAAAATCATTTGTTCCCACTCGGTCTAACACTGTCACTCACGCTTGCTGGAAGTCCAATCCCCTCTCACGCAAAACCTCCTTTACCCCCTCCCGCCAACCATAACCTAGGCCGACTCCTACCCCACCTTCCACTACAGATTTATACGCTCTATTTTGTCATTCTATTTCGTTTCAGCCTCTCTACATGTCCGAACCACCTCAAGAACCCTTCCTCAGCCCTCTGAATAATATTTTTAACAACCCCCGCACCTTCTACCAATTATTATTATTATTATTAATTATTATTATTATTATTACTATTATTATTATTATTATTAATTATTATTATTATTATTATTATTATTATTATTATTATTATTATTATTATTATTATTATTGTTGTTGTTGTTGTTGTTGTTGTTTCATTGTCTTGGGGAAACGCTTAACCTCTACTGGTCATAGCTTGGGAAATAGGAAGTAATCAATTTTGATCCAAGGAAGGGAAGAATTAATTCTTTGCCTTGAAACAAGAGCCTTTCTCCTGCATCGAGGTGCTCACCTTGAAGGTTTCAATCACACGAATCCTTTTGACTGTGTGTAATTTAACCGACAGCATGTAAATGTTTCATTAATTTCTCTAACATTTTGTGTGATTTGTGCACTTAACAACCAAAATGTCTCTGGAAATATTGTAAAACTCTGCAGCTGTTGATCCCGAGGCAAAAATTCTTTTTGAAACTTTTATTCTCCTTGGCCCGCTTGCAGACTCATTTATCTTCACTGACAACAACAATTCCTCACTCGACCAGAATGTGCAATGTCTAACATAGGCGATAATGGTTGCATCCCGGCACGATGGATGACCACAACCGCCATCACCAACCACCATCATCACCACAACCGCCATCACCAACCACCACCATCATCACCACAACCACTATCACCAACCACGATCCTCATCAACCCCACCACCATCACCAACAGCCATTATCACCAACAACTGTCAACGCCAACATCTGCGGACGACAACGACCAAAAAAAACAAATGTGTTTTTGCTTGGTTTATCTCTTCTAGCCTTATTTAAAATATCAGCAGAGCAAAATATTCTAATGAAGCTCGTGCTAGTTTTAATGTCAAAGTGGAATGTAAATAGAAAATATAATCATTACAAGAAATTATATTTTTATAATATCGTGAATAAACAAATGGTGTAGGAAAACCGGAAGGTACAGATTTCCCTCATTGAAAAGGAGATCCTGATCAGCCGGAATATGATGCCTTCACTTGTCTGCATGGTGACATTAAGACATGCTTCGACATCTAGCTCAGGATTCAGTTTCATCAAAACTGCGTATCGTTAGTACCAGTTGTCTGATTGATCAGTTTATCAACCAGGAGGATTGATCTTGGACCGGACTGCAGGGGCAATGACCCCTGGTATCACTAACAATTAGACAGGAAGGGAGACCCATCTCTTCACCTTCGACGCATAAGACCATCACGCACCCACCAGGCAACAGCGTACAAACATCTTATCAACCTAAGCCTTTTAATACACTCGACTAACAGAAAATAATGGTATCATGCAACTTAATCGTATTATGCAGTTGATGAGGATATTCTTCATGTACTGCCGTAATTAAGGCAGGATGATATATCCAAAAAAATTCAACAGGACGATTATCCTGTTTATGTATTATGGGAACGCTTAAACCAAGGAATCGTTAAGAAAACAATTAAGGCGATTAAGAGAGCAATTAGAAAAACAATTAAGAAGATTAAAAGTGTGCCGCTGTCTTTCCTTTCTATCTTTTAAAAACTTTTTTAATTCTGAATATTGAAAAATTAGAAACTTAACTGGAAAACAGTTTCCCCAAATGCATATGAAAAATAAAGGTTATTAATACTGTTATAAGATACTACAGTTTGGCTGTATGCAATTTTTTCATTCAGAAGTTGAACAAACTTGAAGCTGATGGTATACATATAAATATATACAAGAAAATAATTGAGCTTGAAGAAAGACTAAGAAAGACTAAGAATATATTCACAGAATATTTATTGAAAGACCATATAATGTTTCGATAATTCATCACCATCTTCAGGAATGGAACTCTGGAGCATGAACAAGTTCTTCAATATTATATCACATTTCAGAATATGGTTCGCGAAGATGGTAGCTCATTAATAACGTAAATGTTAAATTTTTCTAGGTTAAATATTCTATTAAGATGTTGTACGTCTTTCCCATCTGTCAAAATTATAACTACGTACGTTTTTGAAACCAGCATAAAAAGTCTTTGAAATGATGAGCCAATAAACATAGTGCAAAAAGAAAATTGTCCCCCGGTTAGTTATTTCATTATGGGTTAGAAAATTGTATTTTAGAAATCAGAATGCATACAGCATTAAAATGATTTGCCGCTCAATCTAAGGAAACAAAAAATGCAGTATATTTTAACACCTGCTCCTGGGTGTGACGAAGCCTGTAATAAATATTTATAGCACTGGCTTTTATGAGGATTGAAATATTAAAAAAAAAAAAAAACAGAAAACCACTAAAGGTGCAAATATATATATATATATATATATATATATATATATATATATATATATATATATATATATATATATATATATATATATATATATATATATATATAAAGGTACCACCTCTACAACTGTCCTGGGAACTCTCATCCTCATAGAAAAGAATAAACTTGCTTCAGGGAAAATTCAATGTTCTCCTTGGAGCTGTTTGAAAATTTTCTTTTCCCACACCCTATATATTCTATATATGCTTTATTTAAAAACAAAATACAGTGACAAAATACTTTAACAAAAATACAATTTGGAGTTAAACAACATAGATAACAACTCACAGCTACATCTCGAATACTTCCTCCAGCTCCCCGGCAGTGGGCCACGTGCCCAGAATGCTGAAGGCATTTCTTCTCTGGATCCCGAACCTGAGTCTCTGAAAGAGGAAGCTTGCCGCCTTGTGGTCCTTGGTTTGTATGATGAGTTTTTCACCCAGCTCTTTGAGGAACTTTAGAGCACACTTGCCTCATGCTCCATGGGTCTCCGACTCTATTGAGATGAAGTTATAGCAAGGGGGAAGGTCTTCATATTTGCGGGTCTTCTGGGTCTCCCTGAGGCTGGCAGCTCCACCCCTTCAGGTATGGAGTATGGAAAGTAGGTGTCTGCCAATGTGGCAGCACAGGTGTAGTCCCAGGAAATCTGCTTTCCATCCTTCCAGGGTAGCACAGTGGCTCCATCAGGACGCTTTTGACTTCCGTCAGAACTCTGCACATGGGATTCCTGTTGAGGTGGGCAACGGCTGCCCTGCCGCAAATACACCTATGTTCGGTGGGGATGGGCGCTGCTAGGCGAAGAGCAACACCAATCCGAATAGCCTGTGGGTCGAGTCGAGTGCCCAGGGAGGAACTGGGAACAGCTAGAAGGAAATCTCCTGAGTGTGGTGCCTTCACCGCTAGGAGACGAGCGTTGGTTAACTTTGTATTGGCGATTTTTTCCATGATCGGTTTGTCCCAATGAGACTGTTGGTGTTCTTTGGGAGGAGCTGATCGACCGGACGAGTCTGCAGAAAACCTGGGGTCTTGAGCTCCTACCACGTCTCTCAAGCGTTCGGGGACGATCTTCTTGACTAATGCACTGGAAGCCAAACACGGAGAGCAAAGAAGGTAAAGCTACATGCGTTGCTTTGCACACCCCAATACCTCCCAGTCGCACTGGGAGGGTTGCCTGATCCTATATATATATATATATATATATATATATATATATATATATATATATATATATATATATATATATATTATTGTACCCACGGAACAAGTGGTATTGATCAATAACAACACTGCACTAGCCAAGGAGTCGAACCTATGCTGTTTTGGCCCGCCTCATGGTAAGAGAAAACGCATGATGCTTTAGACCACTAGACCACACAATCCTTAACAATGGTGCATCCAGCCAAGCTAGATGTTGTACCCACCATCGAAGGACATACGGTGGTGTGGACGCCTCTGAGCTAATTTCATTCTATTCCCTGTTTGTGTACTAGCTCAACAAGCAGTATATTATATTATTGTACCCATGGAACAAGTGGTATTGATCAATAACAACACTATATATATATATATATATATATATATATATATATATATATATATATATATATATATATATATACATATATGTATATATATATATATTTATATATATATATATACATATATGTATATATATATATATATATATATATATATATATATATATATATATATATATATATATATATATATATATATATATATATATAATATGTACCTAACTTTCCCTCTCTCCCTAAGCCATTACTATATTATATAGCAGTAGTGACATAAGTGGAAGATCGAGGAACAAAGCAGGAGGTCAAGGTCACATTACCTGACACACAAAAGAGATCTTCCCCTCACTGCTCCTTCCTCCATTTACCTGGGAGGGAAATTAGCTCAGGAAAAGAGAAGGTGAATAGACACCATTCATCCTTCCCCACACTGGTTCTGGAAAGAACTTCCTTCCCACACCGGTGCTCGACAAAGCACCAGTGTAGGAAGGAATATGTATATATATATATATATATATACATATATATATATATATATATATATATATATATATATATATATATATATATATATATATATATATATATATATATATATATATATATATATATATATATATATATATATATATATATATATATATATATATATATATATATATACGGTTGGAGACAGTGGAGATGTCCTGTCTAAGGGCAATGTGTGGTGTAAATATTATGCAGAAAATTCGGAGTGTGGAAATTAGGAGAAGGTGTGGAGTTAATAAAAGCATTAGTCAGAGGGCAGAAGAGGGGTTGTTGAGGTGGTTTGGTCATTTAGAGAGAATGGATCAAAGAAGAATGACATGGAAAGCATATAAATCTATAGGGGAAGGAAAGAGGGGTAGGGGTCGTCCTCGAAAGGGTTGGAAAGAGGGGGTAAAGGAGGTTTTGTGGGCGAGGAGCTTGGACTTCCAGCAAGCGTGCATGAGCGTGTTAGATAGGAGTGAATGGAGACGAATGATACTTGGGACCTGACGATCTGTTGGAGTGTGAGCAGGGTAATATTTAGTGAAGGGATTCAGGGAAACCGGTTATTTTCTTATAGTCGGACTTGAGTCCTGGAAATGGGAAGTACAATGCCTGCACTTTAAAGGAGGGGTTTGGGATATTGGCAGTTTGGAGGGATATGTTGTGTATCTTTATACGTATATGCTTCTAAACTGTTGTATTCTGAGCACCTCTGCAAAAGCAGTGATAATGTGTGAATGTGGTGAAAGTGTTGAATGATGATGAAAGTATTTTCTTTTTGGGGATGTTCTTTCTTTTTTGGGTCACCCTGCCTCTGTGGGAGACGACCAACTTTTTGAAATATATATATATATATATATATATATATATATATATATATATATATATATATATATATATATATATATATATATATATATATATATATATATATGTCTCAGTAACGACACTGCGACTAGCCAAGGACTCGAACCCATGCTGCTTTGGCCTGCCTCATGGTGGGCGAAAACTCATGACGCCTTAATCCATTGGACCATACAATCCTTAAGAGTAGCGCATCCCGCGGAACTGGATGTTGTACTCGCTACCCAAGGACATACGATGGTGTGGATATATGTATATATATATATATATATATATATATATATATATATATATATATATATAAGTATATATATATATATATATATATATATATATATATATATATATATATATATAGATATAGATATATATATATATAATGTATATATATATGTATATATATATATATATATATATATAGATATATATATATATATATATATATATATATATATATATATATATATATATATATATATATATATATATATATATATATATATGTCATGCCGAATAGGCAGAACTTACGATCTTGGCTTAAATAGCAACGCTCATTTTGCCATATAGGACAAGCGGAAAGCTTCAAACTAGATTTAAAGCAAGATAATAGATGCGTCTTCGCTCATTTTTACATCAGTGAAGCAGGAATTTATCTGCTTCTCTCATTTTCCTTTGAACGTCAAAACAAACACATGTATTTTAGCGCCATGAACTACTACCCCCATCGGAAGGTATCACGAGAAATCATCATCTCGTTTTCGAGGGGTTCTAGAGCATGAAGAAGGAAAAATATTGGCGCTTCACGGAATCCAGAGAGACGCCCCAAAGCTCCCCAGCATAAATATTCCGTCTATGAACCTCCGGGGATAGGTATACAATGACCAACTTTTTATATAAATTCGAGCGACAAAAAAAAGTGACTCCAATGTAAGTTTTCCAATATCCGGGGAGGAGGCGGGCCAACCCACTACCCATTTCAACATTCCAAATTTTATGTTGTTGAAAAAGACACACATGCAATACCTGAGTATCTTTATTTGTGAGGTGTTTCGCCCACAACGACTTACACTGACAAAGCCGGTGGAGCACATGATAGAGTGATTTTATTTAATTAACATCAGTAAAAGCGCAGATAGCTTTCACCTAAACCTGGAATGCTTCCAGCAGGTACTGGAATTTTCTTAAGAGATGAATAGAGTGCTTTCTTACCCAGGAAAATTCGTTCCAAAGGGACTGGAATTTTCTGATGCATTTGTCCTTGGATGCGACTAACACACAGATACCCATTTTTACTGTTATATAGGCAGGGTTTAAAGAACTTGGCGATATGCTAAAGAATCGAACCCGGGACTTTCAGAATGCGAGTCGGATGCTCTCGGCAATGAGAAGGCAGTACCCCTTCTAGTGAGAAATATGAAGGGGGCGAGGGGAGGGAGGAGGATAAATTTTCGAACATAATGCCAGCTTGCTGTCAAACAGAGTTGTCACCAAATCCAAACATACACTGGAGAAAATTTTCACGAAAGGAAACTCGCATAATAAATTGGTGTGACGGCGCTGTCATCGCTGGTTACGGGAAGTGACGCCGCCAGACACATGATAGGGAACAAAAATTTAGACAACAATAAAATTTGGGGAATTACAGAGTTTAAATAACAATGCTTTTGTTATGCTGACATTTCTGTTGATTCTTTATTGAGAAAATTCCGTCCCACTTCCAGGGCAATGGTACTATACAAAATAAAAACCAGCCAGAAAAATTCGGTT
Organism: Cherax quadricarinatus; assembly: GCF_038502225.1. NCBI lineage: Eukaryota > Metazoa > Arthropoda > Malacostraca > Decapoda > Parastacidae > Cherax > Cherax quadricarinatus. The sequence continues at coordinate 18,086,941 of NC_091301.1, read as the reverse complement.
TTCCGCTTTTCTCCATCCAACGCTCATTTATCCCCTAATAATTTGATCTTTCTTCCTTCCCTTTTCCTCTTTGTCTGTTAATGCATTGCTATTTGACTTCTTGCATCTCTCTCTCTCTCTTTCCCTATTTTTTTTTTTTTTACACAGGGTTTGACAAGGTTAGGTTAAGGAAAGGTTCCCTAGCTTTATTGACAAGCTATTTACAGGTTAAGGATTCCTAACTTTATTGACACGCTAAGAGCTCTCTCTCTCTCTCTCTCTCTCTCTCTCTCTCTCTCTCTCTCTCTCTCTCTCTTTCTCTCTCTCTCCTTCCCTCTCTCTTTTTTTTTCTCACAGGGTTTGACAAAGTTAGGTTAAGGATCCCTAGCTTTATTGACAAGCTATTTACAGGTTAAGGATTCCTAACTTTATTGACACGCTAAGAGCGGTTACCTACATCAGCTCATTTGAAAGCATTTTTGGTGTTATGAAACATACAAGTACTGAACAGGATGAAGTTGGAGGCATCTGTGGGCCAGCATTTTCATCTGATCAACTGACTTTATCTCGTTGACATCATAATGCTGTACGAATGTGTTCCATACTCGAGTCATCCTGGGGATAAATGATCTCAGATGAAGTGATGTTCTGGAGAAGGGTACAGCCAGAGTATCTCTCTCTCTCTCTCTCTCTCTCTCTCTCTCTCTCTCTCAATATTTTCAGCATCATCGGCATTCCTTCTCCCGTCGATGCGTCTCCAGATATTGCCTGTCAAAAGGAGCTGATCTGAAGTGTGGAATTCGCTGAGGGCGAGACCTCTTTTGAGAGGACATGTTTCACCCTTACACTTGCGTAAGAAGTGGCGCCTTATTCACTTCTCTAGGGTACACTGACTCCTCATTATGCCAGCGGAGCAAAAATAGACTTAACATTGTTTGGTTAATAAAAGCGGCAAAAAACAATATTGTTATTATTATTAATATTACTTTGGTACTATTTTTGAAAATAATAGAGGAAGAAATGATGAAGAAATACTTAAGGATTACCAACTCATCATGGATTCTTATTTACTATAAGATAAACGTTTGCGTATTTGCTTTTATATGTACGATTATTAATGTATACTTATTTAGTTGTTTTCGTCTAGTTTCATGTGAGAGTATTGAACCCTGTTTTGCACTTTTATTGTCTCTTGTGGTTATTCCGGCCCTAATATATTTCCCTTACTGACCACGGAAGAATCGACTGTGTCCCATTAGTTCATCTGATCTTAGTATCAAGTGGTCCTCCTTGCCATCAATAACGTGTGTGTGTGTGTGTGTGTGTGTGTGTGTGTGTGTGTGTGTGTGTGTGTGTGTGTGTGTGTGTGTGTGTGTGTGTGTGTGTGTGTGTGTGTGTGTGTGTACTCACCTATTTGTACTCACCTATTTGTGGTTGCAGGGGTCGAGTCCTAGCTCCTGGCCCCGCCTCTTCACCGGTTGCTACTAGACCCTCTCTCTCCCCGCTCCATGAGCTTTATCAAACCTCGTCTTAAAACTGTGTATGGCTCCTGCCTCCACTACGTCATTTTCTAGGCTATTCCACTGCCTTACAACTCTATGACTGAAGAAATACTTCCTACTATCTCTCTGACTCATTTGTGTCTTCAACTTCCAATTGTGGCCTCTTGTTTCTGTGTCCCCTCCCTGGAACATCCTGTCTTTGTCCACCTTGTCTATTCCACGCAGTATTTTATATGTCGTTATCATGTCTCCCCTGACCCTCCTGTCCTCCAGTGTCGTCAGGCCGATTTCCCTTAATCTTTCTTCATAGGACATTCCCCTTAGCTCTGGAACTAACCTTGTTGCAAACCTTTGTACTTTCTCTAGTTTCTTGACGTGCTGTGTGTGTGTGTGTGTGTGTGTTTGTGTTTGTCTGGCGCAAGTTCGCTTGCGTTCACGAGCGCTATTTCCTCTATAATATGCCCTTGATACTATTTCCTCAGGGAAACCTAAAACATCCTTCACTTTATGTGAGGCCAATTCAGATCCTTATTTTTTTAAATCACCCTCATATCAGCCAGTTCTCTTGATCCAGTGAATAAGAAAAATCATTCCCTTTCTCAGATCATATTTGATTGTATGACCCTTACTGGCTTAACGCTTCTCCATTAATATATTGCGATTATGAGAAAGGATTGCTGTCCAGATCTCATGCATTAATCCTACCTTTCAGAATTTAAAATCAACCCAGTTAGAAATCATAACAGTAACAAAAAAAATATGAAG
>NC_091301.1:18059695-18079695 GCF_038502225.1 Cherax quadricarinatus | reverse complement strand
CAGTCTTATGAGCTGCAGATGGTAGCAAGCTCAGGCTAAACATTGTGATGCTTGCTAAACAAACTTCTGGTATTTCGGTGCAAACTTTCAACATGGTCAAAATAATTTCAAGAACATACAGACATGTTTGCATCCCTTTCAGTTCTAAACAAGAAAAAAAAGAATTACATTTGCTTTTGCTTTAAAATACACTCCCCTCAAGGAAGGTTCCTTGATGTTGGTGAGGGGCTCTTGATTTAGGGAATTGTATCTGTGCTCCAGTTCCCCGAATTAAGCCTGAATGCCTTCCACAACCCCCCCAGGCGCTGTATGATCCTCTGGGTTTAGCGCTTCCCCCTTGATTATAATATAATAATAATTTAAAATACACTCATTTACTTTAGTTAACTCAAGAACAATTAACTGAAATTATTGCTGATTCTGTGCATGAAACGGCGCACAGTGAAAATAAAATTGTTAGGCTTAAATTAAGGCAACAACGACACTTACCTTCAGTCAACAAATATATTTCAGCCATTTTAATGCAGTTCGCATCAATTTATGTGAGACTGGATTGTCATATGAATTATTAATAACAAACAACGGTTTCTTATTAATAATTCACCGATTTTCGATCTAAAACATTACAGCTGACATGAAAATGTTACAAAAGAACATGACAAGGTATCCCTTTCCTTAAATTAGCAATCTATTTGCTTTTCTCATTCTCCCCATTTTCATTAATAATTTCAATTTTCTTTCATTTTGCCTTTATATAATTTTCCATTCAAAATCTTTACTTTATCATTTTTATCATTTGTTATATTAGAAACATTAATTCAGAAATTATTTATAATTATAAACAAAATAAGATAACCTTATAAAACAATGTGTATTTAACTGCGAAAATAATATATTGATAATGGTTTAATTACTGCACTGTACATATAAATTTATAGGAAAAGCCGCATTATATAACTAACATAGATTATAATAGAAATATGTACTTATATATCATTAAGGCTTTTAGCAACATTCTGAAATTACTAAGACACTATTAACAATTTTGTATCTTGGAGCCTTCAACTCTTTTATCCACATCAAGGGAGCCTCAGGACAAACGAGTTTGGAAATTACTGCGAGTTTAAAATATCTGTAACTCTTGGTACCTTGATCCGGGTGTCGTCCTCTTGCCAGTCACTGCGTTATATTTGAAACTTCTTAGATCATCTTTACATGTACAAAATCGCTGGAATGTAAACAAGCTCATGGAAGCGGAATATTGGGTAGGAATAATTCCTTGATGCAGCAACCCATTGGCCCAGTTCTCTCTGGTACAGTTTCTCATGCGCCGTGTCATATTAAAGTCGCACTCTACGATAAAGCATCTCACTTGTCGGTGCTACAGTTTTCCAATACTCATACGGATTCCAGTACCTGGCCTCATATTGGTTGGAAACCTGACTTCTGTTTTTTTATTTATTTCTAAACACAACTAAGTAGGGAGCTTATCTCTCGCTTAATTGACTGAAGTTTGATGCTTCACCAATTCTTGAGCTGACTGACTCGCATGGAACACATGGAACATGGAACATAGGGTGTCCCGTAGCTCGATTGCTAACGCATTTGGCTCACACCCTGAGGTCAAGGGGTCGATCCCCCGTACGGTTGGAAACATTAAGAAGTGTTTACTTAAGATACCTCCTCTCCAATGTTCATCAGTAATATGGGTAACTGGGTGTTAGTCGACTGGTGTGGGTCGCATCCTGGTATGAACTTGACCTAATATGCCGGAAATACTCTGCATAACAAGCGGCTTTCTTATATAATACTATGTCACTGATGTCAGCTAGGCTTGTGTACCTTGTACATGTACTTGTAGAAGTAAAGATTATTATTATTATTATTATTATTATTATTATTATTATTATTATTATTATTCACTCGACCACTCCTCGTCTTGGAGTCATCAGAGTAAAGGCGGAGGCGACTGAGATGAACGAGAACTTGTCGAAGGAGCTGCTGGACTTCCTCCACCAGCGCAAATTACTTATTTGTTGGAGCCACGATGTTCTTGGGACGCTCCAAATGCGCTTTTGTTTGCTTACACCAGTTTATCTGCCTTAGACAGGAAAATGCCAGAAGCCCCATGGAATAATTAAAGAATGCCTCTTCTATTCCATTCTACTCTAAGTGATTTGCTGGTATGGATCCTGGCCCGGGTCTCTTCCAATTTGGTGACCCGGCATTGGCTCTCCGGTTAGGGCAGTGTCGTTCATCTTCTTTTCTCTTACTTTCGTGGGCCTCTTCTGATCGGCTTCAAACTCTAAATACTGGTATGTATTAAATATTTTTGTTTTGATTTTGTGCGAATTTTATCAAATTGGATTTAAGAAATTTAAATCAAATATGTTTTCTTACAGGATTGTAAAGAATTTTAATTAGAATGTAAATAAGAAGAAAAACAGAAAAATAGGGTTTTTATGGTGTTTTTAAGTATAACGAGGGGAGACTAACGAGGGGAGACTAACGAGGGGAGACTATCGAGGGGAGACTAACGAGGGGAGACTAAAGAGGGGAGACTAAAGAGGGGAGACTAAAGAGTGGAGATTCACGAAAAGAGACTATGGAGCGGAGACTTTCCTATTCTCAGAACACTCGGAAATACTACTAGTTAACTTTCTAAAAAAAAAAAATCATATATTACTCTAGAACGCCTTAATTGATCGGCTTCAAATTTTCAACACTAGTGTAATGTATTTTGAAGAAGATTCATGGGCTGTTTGCATGCATGGGTGCCCTTTGCCCACCACTGCACAGGTCACTCTTAAACTTGAATTCCATGAGATAATTAGAGAAAGGCTCTCTGACCGACTTCAAATTTTCAATACTCTTGTTTTCTTCTTAGAAGAAAGTTGGTATATTTAATGGAGTATGTAGGTGCCATTTAGCCACTTTTAATCTCGAAATGGTTTAGAATTATTCATTATTGCATTATTTTGCCATTATGTTGGTGAGGTGGTTTGTTTTTCAGAGAAATTGGACTTCTTTCATGAGATAATTTCTGGGTGTTGCAGCTAATTAATTTCAACAATTATATGCTGATTATTTGATAACACAACCTCTGAGCGACTTCAAGCTTAATGTGCGTAAATATTTTGGGATACTGGCTTCTCTGATCTTCCGAAAGATTTGAATTAGACTTGATCTGTGTATGTCCTAAGTTATTGTTTCTACCGAAGAAATCTGGATATTTGTTTCCGTGTGATGATTTATGAATACTTCTTCAGATTCCCTTCAGATCTTCACTACTAACATTTAACTGCTTTATCAACTTATGCTGTACTCTGTAATATTCCAATCGTGTGCACTGAGACACAGGGGAGTGGAGTCATGTAATACGGGATATACCTTTCTCGGAATGCACAGCAATCGAAATACGTATAGTCTAGATGTTATACCTGTGCTGTTAGCAACAGAAGCGAGCTCCAAGGCTGGAATTCAAAGGATGGCGTTTACAGAATGAAGAAACCTTATACGAAGAGACAATGATCGCTGACTAGAATGTGAAATAGGGATGCATGTGAACGCAGATCACAGGTAGGTAGAATATTGAACGCCAATTGGGGAAGGTGGAAAATATTTTCGAATTCAGAGTAGCGAAGCAAGAAAATGATCGAATTATGGTGCAGCAGGTCGATCACGAAATGCCGAATTTCTTATTCCAAGACGACTGCTGACTAAAGACTTCGGCAAGTAAATGCAAATAGCGCTCCTCCTGCCTTCCCTCCCTGCCAGATGGAACATTTGCTGACCGAAGCGCTATCCAGGCAACTAGTGTTAAGGGAGCTCTCCAGCTACAGTACTTTAGGTTTCGATACGTCAGGTGTGGAAGGATACTCCTCACATGAAGCAGTTGTTAAAGGAAAGGCTTCAGAGGCCTTCAGAAATGATGTTACATGAAGCAATCCAAAAAATGTTAATGAGGCTCTCCGATGTTACTTGTAAATGAAATACTTCAAAGGCAAAGGAGGTTAAAGTAGGCTAGATTTAGATGATACCAGTTGAAACTTTTGAAACTTTCCAACGTAATCTGTCCCCATCGTTAGTCTTAAAATTGTTTTCGAGTGAGAACATATGGATAACAGCTTAGAAATCTGGATATACACCTCTGCACACTCACCTGTTTTGAATCTGTATTTGTTTATTTGTTATCGTGAGAGTCAAGCTCCATTTATTAAATCTCTGCTGCATATTGTTTGAATTCTTAAATGGAAATTGTTTCCACTACTGTTCTTTCACTTGTTCCCAACGCATACACTAAAGACATTCAATCCAGTATCCTTCTGTTTCAGTTTAGTGTTCAATTTGTGCTACTTCCTCAACTCTATGAAATAATCTGTATCTGTCTGCGTCATCAAAAACTCTTAATATCTATTGCAGCCTGTCTACGTTATCTCCACAGCCCCAAAGATTTAAGGTTTGCCTCTCTCTTATTCTGTCCTAAAGGCAAGCTCTTGAATTTTCTTTTCTTGCTATACCTTCTGACTTTCTCATCTCCTGCATCTTTCTTTGAAATCCCCCTGAGGAAGGTGTGATGGATGAGAATCGAGATAACCAAGCATCTCCATTCTCATGAGAAGTAATGTCTTTTCTGAATTTACTTACCACTATTATTCAATTAACGTCTCCTCTCTCACCTTTTCATCCGACTTATCTTCTGGTTTCCTTCCTATTCTCCTCCTCAGTTGACTCTTGATCCACATAGGACTGAAACGTTGTATAGTGTTTCCTCTCAAATGTGACTCTCATTTCTGTACTACTGTAAAGACGGTATTATGACTTTTAGACTTCACAGATTGGCAGTATATCAATGAGAATTTTATTCAGAGAGAGAGAGAAGTACCACCTCTACAGCTGGACTGGGGACCCTCATCCTCAGAGAAGACAATAAACGTACCTCAGGGAAAACTCAAGGTTCTCCCAGGAGCTGTTTGAATATTTTCTGCTCCTACCACCCCCTATATTTTATATTCTATGTGAACATTTATTAATAAACAGAATACATTTACAGAAAACATAAACATGAATACAATGGTACAATGTGTTAAAGATCATGAATTTCCTCCAGCTTCTCCGAAGCCGGACACGAGCCAAGTATGCAGCAAGCATTTCCCCTCTGGATAGCCACGCTGAGGAGCTGGAACATGAAAGTGGCTGCCCTTGCGTCCCTGGTGGTGACGATGAGTCTGGAGCCCAATTCTTTAAGAAAACGTCTATATATATATATATATATATATCTATATATATATATATATATATATATATATATATATATATATATATATAAATACCTGGAGTTTACCTGGAGAGAGTTCCGGGGGTCAACGCCCCCGCGGCCCGGTCTGTGACCAGGCCTCCTGGTGGATCAGAGCCTGATCAACCAGGCTGTTACTGCTGGCTGCACGCAAACCAACGTACGAGCCACAGCCCGGCTGGTCAGGTACCGACTTTAGGTGCTTGTCCAGTGCCAGCTTGAAGACTGCCAGGGGTTTGTTGGTAATCCCCCTTATGTATGCTGGGAGGCAGTTGAACAGTCTCGGGCCCCTGACACTTATTGTATGGTCTCTTAACGTGCTAGAGACACCCCTGCTTTTCATTGGGGGGATGTTGCATCGTCTGCCAAGTCTTTTGCTTTCGTAGTGAGTGATTTTCGTGTGTAGGTTCGGTACTAGTCCCTCTAGGATTTTCCAAGTGTATATGATCATGTATCTCTCCCGCCTGCGTTCCAGGTAATACAGGTTCAGGAACCTCAAGTGCTCCCAGTAATTGAGGTGTTTTATCTCCGTTATGCGCGCCGTGAAGGTTCTCTGTACATTTTCTAGGTCAGCAATTTCACCTGCCTTGAAAGGTGCTGTTAGTGTGCAGCAATATTCCAGCCTAGATAGAACAAATGACCTGAAGAGTGTCATCATGGGCTTGGCATCCCTAGTTTTGAAGGTTCTCATTATCCATCCTGTCATTTTTCTAGCAGATGCGATTGATACAATGTTATGGTCCTTGAAGGTGAGATCCTCCGACATGATCACTCCCAGGTCTTTGACGTTGGTGTTTCGCTCTATTTTGTGGCCAGAATTTGTTTTGTCCTCTGACGAAGATTTAATTTCCTCGTGTTTGCCATATCTGAGTAATTGAAATTTCTCATCGTTGAACTTCATATTGTTTTCTGCAGCCCACTGAAAGATTTGGTTGATGTCCGCCTGGATCCTTGCAGTGTCTGCAATGGAAGACACTGTCATGCAGATTCGGGTGTCATCTGCAAAGGAAGACACGGTGCTGTGGCTGACATCCTTGTCTATGTCACATATGAGGATGAGAAACAACATGGGAGCGAGTACTGTGCCTTGTGGAACAGAGCTTTTCACTGTAGCTGCCTCGGACTTGACTCTGTTGACTACTACTCTCTGTGTTCTGTTATTGAGGAAATTATAGATCCATCGACCAACTTTTCCTGTTATTCCTTTAGCACGCATTTTGTGCGCTATTACGCCATGGTCACACTTGTCGAAGGCTTTTGCAAAGTCTGTATACATTACAGCTGCATTCTTTTTGTCTTCTAGTGCATCTAGGACCTTGTCGTAGTGGTCCAATAGTTGAGACAGACAGGAGCGACCTGTTCTAAACCCATGTTGCCCTGGGTTGTGTAATTGATGGGTTTCTAGATGGGTGGTGATCTTGCTTCTTAGGACCTTTTCAAAGATTTTTTTGATATGGGATGTTAGTGCTAACGGTCTGTAGTTCTTTGCTATTGCTTTACTGTCCCCTTTGTGGGATATATATATATATATATATATATATATATATATATATATATATATATATATATATATATATATATATATATATATATATTTATATATATATATATATATATATATATATATATATATATATATATATATATATATATATATATATATATATATATATCAACAACAGCACTGCGACTAGCCGAGGACTCGAACTCATGTCATTTTGGCCCACCTCTAACCCACAGTACCACCAAATCTTACAAGAATCACGCACCCAGCAGAGCTAGGTGTTTTACAGTGATCCGAGGACATATGGTGATGTGGGTGTCTCATATATCTATATCTATCTGCCTATATATATATATATATATATATATATATATATATAGAAAGGGGTATAGAAAGGGGTTTAGTTATAGGTAATACATATTTTAAGAAAAAGAGGATAAATAAGTATACACGATATGATGTAGGGCGAAATGACAGTAGTTTGTTGGATTATGTATTGGTAGATAAAAGACTGTTGAGTAGACTTCAGGATGTACATGTTTATAGAGGGGCCACAGATATATCAGATCACTTTCTAGTTGTAGCTACACTGAGAGTAAAAGGTAGATGGGATACAAGGAGAATAGAAGCATCAGGGAAGAGAGAGGTGAAGGTTTATAAACTAAAAGAGGAGGCAGTTAGGGTAAGATATAAACAGCTATTGGAGGAGCATAGGCAATGGGGTCGAAGAGGTATGGGGTAGGTTTAAAAATGTAGTGTTAGAGTGTTCAGCAGAAGTTTGTGGTTACAGGAAAGTGGGTGCAGGAGGGAAGAGGAGCGATTGGTGGAATGATGATGTAAAGAGAGTAGTAAGGGAGAAAAAGTTAGCATATGAGAAGTTTTTACAAAGTAGAAGTGATGCAAGGAGGGAAGAGTATATGGAGAAAAAGAGAGAAGTTAAGAGAGTGGTGAAGCAATGTAAAAAGAGAGCAAATGAGAGAGTGGGTGAGATGTTATCAACAAATTTTGTTGAAAATAAGAAAAAGTTTTGGAGTGAGATTAACAAGTTAAGAAAGCCTAGAGAACAAATGGATTTGTCAGTTAAAAATAGGAGAGGAGAGTTATTAAATGGAGAGTTAGAGGTATTGGGAAGATGGAGGGAATATTTTGAGGAATTGTTAAATGTTGATGAAGATAGGGAAGCTGTGATTTCGTGTATAGGGCAAGGAGGAATAACATCTTGTAGGAGTGAGGAAGAGCCAGTTGTGAGTGTGGGGGAAGTTCGTGAGGCAGTAGGTAAAATGAAAGGGGGTAAGGCAGCCGGGATTGATGGGATAAAGATAGAAATGTTAAAAGCAGGTTGGGATATAGTTTTGGAGTGGTTGGTGCAATTATTTAATAAATGTATGGAAGAGGGTAAGGTACCTAGGGATTGGCAGAGAGCATGCATAGTTCCTTTGTATAAAGGCAAAGGGGATAAAAGAGAGTGCAAAAATTATAGGGGGATAAGTCTGTTGAGTGTACCTGGTAAAGTGTATGGTAGAGTTATAATTGAAAGAATTAAGAGTAAGACGGAGAATAGGATAGCAGATGAACAAGGAGGCTTTAGGAAAGGTAGGGGGTGTGTGGACCAGGTGTTTACAGTGAAACATATAAGTGAACAGTATTTGGATAAGGCTAAAGAGGTCTTTGTATCATTTATGGATTTGGAAAAGGCGTATGACAGGGTGGATAGGGGGGCAATGTGGCAGATGTTGCAAGTGTATGGTGTAGGAGGTAGGTTACTGAAAGCAGTGAAGAGTTTTTACGAGGATAGTGAGGCTCAAGTTAGAGTATGTAGGAAAGAGGGAAATTTTTTCCCAGTAAAAGTAGGCCTTAGACAAGGATGTGTGATGTCACCGTGGTTGTTTAATATATTTATAGATGGGGTTGTAAGAGAAGTAAATGCGAGGGTCTTGGCAAGAGGCGTGGAGTTAAAAGATAAAGAATCACACACAAAGTGGGAGTTGTCACAGCTGCTCTTTGCTGATGACACTGTGCTCTTGGGAGATTCTGAAGAGAAGTTGCAGAGATTGGTGGATGAATTTGGTAGGGTGTGCAAAAGAAGAAAATTAAAGGTGAATACAGGAAAGAGTAAGGTTATGAGGATAACAAAAAGATTAGGTGATGAAAGATTGAATATCAGATTGGAGGGAGAGAGTATGGAGGAGGTGAATGTATTCAGATATTTGGGAGTGGACGTGTCAGCGGATGGGTCTATGAAAGATGAGGTGAATCATAGAATTGATGAGGGAAAAAGAGTGAGTGGTGCACTTAGGAGTCTGTGGAGACAAAGAACTTTGTCCTTGGAGGCAAAGAGGGGAATGTATGAGAGTATAGTTTTACCAACGCTCTTATATGGGTGTGAAGCGTGGGTGATGAATGTTGCAGCGAGGAGAAGGCTGGAGGCAGTGGAGATGTCATGTCTGAGGGCAATGTGTGGTGTGAATATAATGCAGAGAATTCGTAGTTTGGAAGTTAGGAGGAGGTGCGGGATTACCAAAACTGTTGTCCAGAGGGCTGAGGAAGGGTTGTTGAGGTGGTTCGGACATGTAGAGAGAATGGAGCGAAACAGAATGACTTCAAGAGTGTATCAGTCTGTAGTGGAAGGAAGGCGGGGTAGGGGTCGGCCTAGGAAGGGTTGGAGGGAGGGGGTAAAGGAGGTTTTGTGTGCGAGGGCTTGGACTTCCAGCAGGCATGCGTGAGCGTGTTTGATAGGAGTGAATGGAGACAAATGGTTTTTAATACTTGACGTGCTGTTGGAGTGTGAGCAAAGTAACATTTATGAAGGGATTCAGGGAAACCGGCAGGCCGGACTTGAGTCCTGGAGATGGGAAGTACAGTGCCTGCACTCTGAAGGAGGGGTGTTAATGCTGCAGTTTAGAAACTGTAGTGTAAGGCACCCTTCTGGCAAGACAGTGATGGAGTGAATGATGGTGAAAGTTTTTCTTTTTCGGGCCACCCTGCCTTGGTGGGAATCGGCCGGTGTGATAATAAAAAAAATAAATATATATATATATATATATATATATATATATATATATATACTATATATATATATATATATATATATATCTATATATATATATATATATATATATATATATATATATATATATATGCAAAACAACCACTCTGAAAGAATAGAGAAATTCCAAGCGCTTTCGTGACTACTCACATTATCAAGGAACTATGAAAGTGAAGCATCCAAGGAAGCTATATAAGGGGTCCGGCCAGCACCTCACTATCAGATCCCACAACGGTTAAACACGTGACGCGCGGCGAGCCAACTTGGATAGGTCCTTTGCAAAACTCACCCCCAAGCTATTTATTTGTCCAGTGTATTATTAAATTCTACCCAAATTTGGGTAGAATTTAATAATACACTGGACAAATAAATAGCTTGGGGGTGAGTTTTGCAAAGGACTTATCCAAGTTGGCTCGCCGCTCGTCACGTGTTTAACCGTTGTGGGATCTGATAGTGAGGTGCTGGCCGACCCCTTATATAGCTTACTTGGATGCTTCACTTTCATAGTTCCTTGATAATGTGAGTAGTCACGAAAGCGCTTGGAATTTCTCTATTCTTTCAGAGTGGTTGTTTTGCATATTTTGAAAATCACCTGTTTACTGTGATCTTATTGCATATATATATATATATATATATATATATATATATATATATATATATATATATATATATATATATATATATATATATATATATATATATATATATATATAATCTGAAAGAATAGTGAAATTCCAACTACTTTCGCGACTTCTCACATTATCAAGGAACTATAAAAACAAAACATCACATCCCACAACAAAGCAACACCTCACGCGTGACGATAACTGACTCTGTGAAACCCATTTAATGTTCTACCAAGAATTAAGATTTATTACTTGTTTAATGTGTCATTATATTCTTCTCAGTTTGAGTTCAAAGCAAATAATTCATTTCCTTTTCTAGATGTTTTAATTATTAAGGGTAACAATGACTTTAAATTTAAAATTTCCAGAAAACCTACAAATAACTGTTTCTATGTACTCTATTATTCTTCACATCAAGATAGAGTTAAACTGTGTTTTCTCATCAATGTTTTAGAGAGCTTTACGTATTTTCAGTCCAGAGTTCATAGATGAAGAAATACTCAAAATTTATGAAATACCTAATGATCTGAAATACCCAACAAATGTAATTGACAGTTTTTTCAAAATTGCTAGAAATACTTTTTACAACCCAAAAATGGACAACCAACCTTATTCAACTAAAAATATGTTGGTTCTCCCTTACCATGAAGACTTGGTTGATATGCCTTCTCTTCTGAAGACTTTTAATATCAAAGTTGTATTTAAAAATCTTGATAGAGTAAAAAAGAATTCCCCCCAAAATGCTGACGGATGTGTCTATAAGATTCCTTGTAAAATTTGCGATAAAGTTTACTACTGTCAAACTGGTAAAAGTCTCGAACTAAGATAAAAACAACATAAATATAGCATTAGAAGTGGACAAGATTCTAATGCTCTATTTATTCATGTGAGAGATTTTAATCATCCAGTTGATTTTCAAAAGGCTGAGAAAGTTGTATCAAGCAAGTCCATGGTCGACAGGAATATAATTGAATCTTGTTTCATAAAAAGCAGTTTTGAAATTAATATGAATATTTCCTTTGGTTTATAAAAATTTTATTCGTTTATAATTAATAAAATTTGGGTAGAATGTAATGATACATTAAACAAGTAATAAATCTTAATTCTTGGGTAGAGAATTTTGAGAATTTCATTGAGTCGGATGTCATTACGCATGTGTGAGGTGTTGCTTTGTTGTGGGATGTGATGGTGTGGTGTAGTGTTGACCTATATATGTCTTCCTTTGATGTTTTGCTTTTATAGCTCCTTGATAATATGAGAAGTCTCGAAAACGATTGGAATTTCACTATTCTTTCACAGTGGTTGTTATATATATATATATATATATATATATATATATATATATATATATATATATATATATATATATATATATATATATATATATATATATATATATATATATATATATATATATATATTTATTTATATATATATATATATACATATATATATATATATATACATATATATATATATATATATATATATATATATATATATATATATATATATATATATATATATATATATATATATATGTGTATATATATATATATATATATATATATATATATATATATATATATATATATATATATATATATATATATATATATATATATATATATATATATATATATATATATATATATATAAATATAGGGAGGTACCACCTCTAGAATTGTTATAGGGACCCTCATCCTCAGAGAAAAGAATAAACTTGCTTCAGGGAAAACTCATCAGGACGCTTTTGACTTCCATCAGACCTCTGTACTTGGGGTTCCCGTTGAGCTGGGCAAAGGGCTGTGGCGAGGCTTCTCTTTATTATGTCATTGATCTCCTCATGTCTGGCATACTTCCCTTCTGCTGTGTGGCACACGAGACCATGAAGTCCGAATTGATCAGCTGTCGCCCTGCCGCAAATACACCTATGTTCGGTGAGGATGGGGGCGGCTAGGCGAAGAGCAACACCAATCCGAATGGCCTGTGGGTCGAGACGGGTGCCCAGGGAGGAATTGGGAACAGCTAACAGGAAATCTCCTGAGTGTGGTGCCTTCACTGCCAGGAGACGAGCTTTGTTCTTTCCTGAAGCATTGGAGAGCATTGTGTTGGCGATTTTTTCCATGATCGGTTTGTCTGAGTGGGACAGTTTGTGCTGTTTGGGAGGAGCTGGTCTACTGGAGGAGTCTGTAAGGGTGTCCCACCGAATCGCTGCTTCAGCAAACCTGGGGTCTTGAGCTCCTACCAAGTCTCTCAAGCGTTCGGGCACTATCTTCTTGACTAATGCACTGGAAGCCAAACACGAAGACAGAAAAGCAGGTAAAGCAACATGTGTTGCTTTACGCACCCCTATACCTCCCAGTCGCACTGGGAGGGTTGCCTGATCCCATTGCTCATCCTCTAGTGACAGGTTCAGTGCCTTCTTAGAAGTTGATCTCAGGCGTGCGTCATATTCATCGAGTGTTGGGTTGTCAAAAGAGGGTGCACACCTCAAGAAGTGAGTCTTGGCATAGTAAGACACCTTGTGAGGAGATACAGAGCATCATGGGCATCAAGATCGCTTATTCTCTCCTCCATTCTCATCAGGTCATTCAATTTGTCCCTGAGGACAGTATCGATGGCCTGGTGACCCAGCGGTGCCCCCAAGAGGGTACTGTTGGACGGAGTTGTAGTTGAGACTTCTGGGAGGGTTCTTCGCACAGCATTGATTATTTCCTGGTTCGCTGTGATGATTTCACACTTGGAGGGATTGAGGATGAGTCCCAAGTCTTCTCCCTGTGTTTTCACCAGTTGTAGGTCCCCCACGAGGGACTCTTGAGTACCTGCCAGAGTGCCGTCATCCAGGTACCAGATATTGAGCTCACTGCGTAGGCTGGAAGTTAGTTCTCTTACTGCCAAGCAGAAGAGAAGTGGAGCGAGTGGGTCACCCTGCTGAACACCCTCTGATGATTGAATTTCATGTTCTCCAAACAAAAGAATTGAGGGTTTGCTGTAGCCGGCTGAAATGAAGGGAAAGAGACTGGGGAACCGAACCCGAACAGCTGGCAAAACAGCATCTCTCTTCACCATATTAAAGGCATTTCTAAAATCAAGTTTGACTATGGCCTTGTCTTCTGGTAGGTCCCTGATGTAGGCCCTTGCCGCATGAGCTGCAGCTTCACTGCTTTGAGAGACCCCAAAGCCCAGTTGGTGTGGCTGGAGTAAAGTGGCAGCTTGTAGGCGAATGTTTCTCACTGCTGCTTTGGCAACGAGACGGCGAAGAGTGTTTCCAACTGCAATGGGTCTGATTCCCGCATCCCTCTTCTTCAAAGCACATAGTGAGGCTCCGAAAAAGAAAGGTTTAATTTCTTCTGGGATTCGCCCAGCCAGGCAATTGTTGACGGAAGTTGTTAACTCGGTGAGAAGAATTGATGAAGATTCACCGAGTACTGGATTTACCATCTCTTTGAAGTGCTGAGGTCGAATTCCAGTGTAACCTCCTGCAGATCCTGCTGGAAATGACACGATCGCCTTATAGACTTCCGATTCTGGCAAAATTAGTTGTTCAGTGATGGGGTCTTCCTCAGGGTTGTCGTTGATGGCTATGGTGTCCCTGGTTGGATGCTTGTCTCTTAGTGCTTGGGCCGTGGTCTCATCCTTGGGGGCTACAGTGTCGTCACTTGTAATTATTCTTATTGCTCCCACTGTGTGGGACTTTTCTTGGGTCTACCTCTTTGATTCCTGCGATGATGGGGCAGAGGGACACAGTTATCCGTTCTTGGGTAGTTGCGCACTGCCTTGATAACTGACGTGGTTAGCAGTTTGCCTCGTCTTTCAGGAACTGCAAGACAGACATTGCCGAACAAGAGTAGGTTGCGCCATGCTTGGATGGTGCCTCGGGCTTCTGTTATATATATATATATATATATATATATATATATATATATATATATATATATATATATATATATATATATATATATATATATATATATATATATATATATATATATATATATATATATATATATATATATATATATATATATATATATATATATATATATATATATATATATATATATATATATATATATATATATATATATATATATATATATATATATATATATATATATATATATATATATATATATATATATATATATATATATATATATATATATATATATATATATATATATATATATATATATATATATATATATATATATATATATAATATAGGGAGGTACCACCTCTAGAACTGTTCTGGGGACCCTCATCCTCAAAGAAAAGAATAAACTTACTTCAGGGGAAAACTCAAACATTGTCTCTGCATCAACAGGAGAATTCGAACTTGCAAGCTCTGTATCAGAGTCCACAGTACTTTACCACAGAGCCAGGCCCAAGGTAGTAAAGGTGGTAAAGTACAGTGGACTCTGATACAGAGTTTGCAGGTTCGAGTCCTACTGTGGATGTAGACAGTGTTTGTTTGTAAATAATTTCTCCTGTTTGTGAATTGTTAAAAATACACACTCACACACACACACACACACACAAACACACTCACACACACACACACACACACACACACACACCCCACAGAATCTCCCACCAAAAGACTCCAACCGCGACATTCCCAACGCAACTGAGCAACCTATACTACAACCCACTCACTGTTCCCTCTGCCACCAACCCCCATATCACAAACCTCACCCCAACAGCTGTCCCTTACGGGCATTCTGACCCCACCCCCATCATCACAAACCCCACCTACACCACAGCCCCATATAGGCCCCCACCAAGGCTCTCGCTCCCCCAACCCCAACATTCTTGCATGACCACAATGATAGAAAAGAAACTGAAAGTTTGGTACACAAACTCGGATGGAATAACGAATAAACATGAGGAGTGGAACGAAAGAATCAGTGAAAAATCCCCAGACATCATAGCAGTCACAGAAACAAAACTCGCTGAGACAATAACAGACACAATCTTCCCAACGGGATATCAGATCCTGAGGAAAGATAGAAGGAGTAGAGGGGGAGGAGGGGTTGCACTGCTCATAAAACACCGATGGGGATTTGAGGAAATGGAAGGCATGGACATGATTGGAGAAAGAGACTACATTGTAGGTACAATTCAGTCCGGAGAACATAAAGTAGTCATTGGAGTGATGTATAACCCACCACAGAACTGCAGGAGGCCAAGAGAGGAGTACGAAGAAAACAACAGGGTGATGGTGGACACACTGGCTGAGGTGGCAAGAAGAGCTCACTCGAGCAGAGCAAAGTTACTGGTAATGGGCGACTTCAACCACAGGGAGATCGACTGGGAAAACCTGGAGCCACATGGGGGTCCCGAAACATGGAGAGCCAAGATGATGGATGTGGTACTTGAAAACCTCATGCATCAACATGTCAGGGACACAACCAGAGAGAGAGGGGAGGATGAGCCAGCAAGACTGGATCTTGTGTTCACCCTGAGCAGTTCAGACATTGAGGACATCACTTACGAGAGACCCCTTGGAGCTAGCGATCACGTGGTTCTGAGTTTTGATTATATAGTAGAGTTACAAGTGGAGAAGGTAACAGGAACTGAAGGGGACAGGCCAAACTATAAAAGGGGGGACTACACAGGTATGAGAAACTTCCTGCAGGAGGTTCAGTGGGACAGAGAAATGGTAGGAAAATCAGTAAACGAGATGAAGGAATATGTGGCAACAAAGTGCAAGAAGGCAGAGGAAAGGTTTGTTCCCAAGGGAAACAGAAATAATAGGAAGACCAAAACGAGTCCTTGGTTTACCCGAAGGTGTAGGGAGGCAAAAACTAAGTGCAACAGAGAATGGAAAAGGTACAGGAGGCATAGGACCCAGGAAAACAAGGAAATTAGTAGAAGAGCCAGAAACGAGTATGCACAGATAAGGAGGGAGGCCCATCGACAGTATGAAAACGACATAGCATCGAAAGTCAAATCTGACCCGAAACTGCTGTATAGCCACATTAGGAGGAAGACAACAGTCAAGGACCAGGTGATAAGGCTGAGGAAAGAAGGTGGAGAACTCACAAGAAACGATCAAGAGGTATGTGAGGAGCTCAACACGAGATTTAAGGAAGTATTTACAGTAGATACAGGAAGGACTCTGGGGGGACAGATCAGATGGGGACTCCAGCAAGGAATACACCAACAAGTGTTGGACGACATACATACAGATGAGGAGGAGGTGAAGAAACTGCAAAGGGACATCGATACCTCAAAGGCAATGGGACCGGACAACATCTCCCCGTGGGTCCTTAGAGAGGGAGCAGATATGTTGTGCGTGCCACTTACCACAATTTTCAACACGTCCCTGGAAACTGGGCAACTACCTGAGGTATGGAAGACGGCAAATGTAGTTCCCATTTTTAAAAAAGGAGACAGAAAAGAGGCACTAAACTATAGACCTGTGTCATTGACGTGTATAGCACGCAAAGTTATGGAGAAGATTATCAGGAGGAGAGTGGTGGAGCACCTGGAACGGAACAAAAGTATAAATGCCAACCAGCACGGATTCATGGAAGGCAAATCCTGTGTCACAAACCTTCTGGAGTTTTATGATAAAATAACAGAAGTAAGACACGAGAGAGAGGGGTGGGTTGACTGCGTCTTCTTGGACTGCAAGAAGGCCTTTGACACAGTTCCTCACAAGAGACTAGTGCAGAAGCTAGAGCATCAGGCGCATATAACAGGAAGGGCACTGCAATGGATCAGAGAATACCTGACAGTGAGGCAACAACGAGTCATGGTACGCAATGATGTATCACAGTGGGCACCTGTGACGACCGGGGTCCCACAGGGGTGGGTCCTAGGACCAGTGCTATTTTTGGTATATGTGAACGACGTGATGGAAGGGTTAGACTCAGAAGTGTCCCTGTTTGCAGATGATGTGAAGTTAATGAGGAGAATTAAATCTGATGAGGACCAGGCAGGACTTCAAAGAGACCTGGACAGACTGGACACCTGGTCCAGCAAATGGCTTCTCGAATTTAATCCTGCTAAATGCAAAGTCATGAAGATAGGGGAAGGACACAGAAGACCACAGACAGAGTATAGGCTAGGTGGTCAAAGACTGCAAACCTCACTCAAGGAGAAAGATCTTGGAGTGAGTATAACACCGAGCATGTCTCCGGAAGCACACATCAATCAGATAACTGCTGCAGCATATGGGCGCCTGGCAAACCTGAGAACAGCATTCCGATACCTTAGTAAGGAATCGTTCAAGACACTGTACATCGTGTATGTCAGGCCCATACTGGAGTATGCAGCACCTGTTTGGAACCCGCACTTGATAAAGCACGTCAAGAAACTAGAGAAAGTACAAAGGTTTGCGACAAGGTTAGTTCCAGAGCTAAGGGGAATGTCCTATGAAGAAGGATTAAGGGAAATCGGCCTGACGACACTGGAGGACAGGAGGGTCAGGGGAGACATGATAACGGCATATAAAATACTGCGTGGAATAGACAAGGTGGACAAAGACAGGATGTTCCAGGGAGGGGGGACACAGAAACAAGAGGCCACAATTGGAAATTGAAGACACAAATGAGTCAGAGAGATATTAGGAAGTATTTCTTCAGTCATAGAGTTGTAAGGCAGTGGAATAGCCTAGAAAATGACGTAGTGGAGGCAGGAACCATACACAGTTTTAAGACGAAGTTCGATAAAGCTCATGGAGCGGTGAGAGAGAGGGCCCAGTAGCAACCGGTGAAGAGGCGGGGCCAGGAGCTAAGACTCGACCCCTGCAACCACAAATAGGTGAGTACAAATAGGTGAGTACACACACACACACACACACACACACACACATATATATATATATATATATATATATATATATATATATATATATATATATATATATATATATATATATATATATTATTTATTATTTATTTTTGGGTAGTGGGCCGAAAGCTGCAAATCTCATTTTAGAAAATGGGTATTGGTGTGAATATCATGCTGAGCACATCTCTTGGGGCGTAGATTAACCAAATGCACCTGACAACCCTAAGAATAGCGTTTTGACACTTGAGTAAGGAGCCATTCAAGACACTGTTCACCGTGTACGTCAGGCCCATACTGGAATATGCAGCACTAGTGTGCAACCAACATTTTGTCAAGCACGTCAACAAATTAAAGAAAGTGCAGTAATCTGCAACAAGACTAGTCCCAGAGCTAAGCGGCATGTCCTACGAGGAGAGGTTATTGGAAATCAAGTGAAGGATAGGGGAAACATTAAAACAACATATAAAATACTGAGAGGAATTGACATGGTGGATAATGGCAGAATGTTTCAGAGTTGGACACAACAACACGGGGTCAAAACTGGGAGAGGAAAACTCAAATGAGTCACAGGAATGTTAGGAATTGAACATTAAAAAGGTATAAAATACCGTTCATTCTGTCAGACACTGCAACACAAGGGTATTTTGGTACAGACCATCAACTTCGACAACCTCTACTAGTGAGAACGGCTGGGTTTGAGAGGGACCTGCCCTCCCAAAGCAACCTACGTCTCACCTCCTGGCACTATATAAGGCTCCATCCTGTCACTTCAACTTCATATTGTTTCAGACAACGGAACAATGCTCTTCTCCAGACTGAGGGACTGACCACCTCAAAACTTTAAGGGTGATGGACTGATTACATCGTCTTCAAGTATCTTCTGCTTCTATCAACTTTTCTGTACTCGACTGAAGAAGCCTACTGTGTAGGCGAAACGTTTCGAAATAAAGATACCTAACTGTTGCATATGTGTCTTACCTAACAATGTTAGGAATTATTTCATCGATCATGGAGTTGTCAGGAAGTTGAACAATCCGGAGAGTGGTGTAGTGCAGGTGGGATCCATATATAGCTTTAAGAAGAGATACAATAAAGTTCACAGAGCTGAGACTGAGTGGTCCTACTAGCTATCAGAGAAGAGGACCACGAGCAGTAAATCGACCCCAGCAACCACATATAACTGCGGTAACATATGGGCGCCTAACAAACCTAAGAATAACATTCCGACATCTCTGTAAGGAATCGTTCAGGACCCTGTACACCGTGTACATCAGGCCAATATTGGAGTGTGCAGCACCAGCTTCGAACCCATACCTAGCTAAGCAAGTAAGGAAATTAGAGAAAGTGCAAAGGTTTGCAACGAGATTAGTCCCAGAGCTAAAGGCCATGTCCTACGAAATCGACCTGATGACACTGGAGGGCCACAAGGGGTCACAATTGGAAACTGAAGAATCAGACGAGTCACAGGGATGTTAGGAAGTGTTTCTTCAGTCATAGAGTTGTCAGGAAGTGGAATAGCCTGGAAAGTGATGTAATGGGGGCAGGATCCATACATAAAGTTCATGGAGCAGGGAGAGTGACCCAGTAGCGACAGTGAAGAGGCGGGGCCAGGAGTTTTGACTAGACCCCTACAACCACAACTACCTGAGTACAACTAGGTGAGTACACACACACACACATACACAACAGGCCCCATGAGGCAATAGGAACTGAATCTTGTAA
>NC_091301.1:18037195-18057195 GCF_038502225.1 Cherax quadricarinatus | reverse complement strand
AGGAGTGAATGGAGAGAAATGGTTTTTAATACTTGACGTGCTGTTGGAGTGTGAGCAAAGTAACATTTATGATGGGGTTCAGGGAAACCGGCAGGCCGGACTTGAGTCCTGGAGATGGGAAGTACAGTGCCTGCACTCTGAAGGAGGGGTGTTAATGTTGCAGTTTAAAAACTGAAGTGTAAAGCACCCTTCTGGCAAGACAGTGATGGAGTGAATGATGGTGAAAGTTTTTCTTTTTCGGGCCACCCTGCCTTGGTGGGAAGCGGCCAGTGTGATAATAAATAAATAAATAAAACATGCATCAGGGGATGAGATGAAAAGCTGTAAGCCTTCTCCCTGAAAGCTGGCTGCCGTGGATCAAAGTCTAGCGCATGTTGGACTGCAAGGTATTGGTCCAGTGTGGGTAGATTAGTAAAGCACTGCGTACCTTGTTCCAACGTTCGTAGGTTCGAGGCTCCTTCAGCAAGAGATCAGTGTGTGTGTATATATATATATATATATATATATATATATATATATATATATATATATATATATATATATATATATTCATCTATATATATATATACATATTTGCTTGACAGCAACACCCCTTAAACGCAAGAGAACGTTATCGGCCTTCGTCATTACTTTAATGTTTTATAGCGAGTGCTCCATCATCACCAGTGGAAATTATCTGTTTTTTTGTGAGAGTAAAGAGAGAGTGCACTTAAACATACTTTGTGGCACACACTAGAGGGCATTGAGAGGTGGTTCTTAACTGTCTAGAAAGCAGCTACTATTTAAGAATGTTCACTTGTTAAAAGTCATGACTAAGTGGTCCCAGCACTTGCACGAACATGCACACACATGTGAAGCTACACGCAACCTTCCCTTCCCCCCCCCCAAAAAAAAAAGCATTAGGAGGCTGTTATTCAGACCAAAAAAAAAAATACAATTTTTTTTTATAATATGGTAAATGGTAAATACACAGTTTTTAACCCTTTTCGAGGGGAGGTAAGCGGGTTCATGAGGGACCCAGTCAAAGACTCAAATGTACAGATGTCAGGAAGTATTTTTTTTTGGCATCAGGCGGCCAGAAAAGGATTTGAGAAAATGAAGTGACAGAGGCAGGCTCCTTATGTAATGTTAATAATAGGTATGATAGACCTCCTGAGGCTAGGAGAGCGTAATCCCTGCCAACACAAATTGATGGGCATACGCACATACACGCTACCACACATACCCCCCCACACGCACACACACACACACACACACACACACACACACACACACACACACACACACACACACACACACACACACACACACACACACACACACACACACACACACACACACACACACACACACACACACACTTTGTGCTGTGCTTTTTTTTTCTTATTCGCCGGTATTCTCCCGGCCCGGGTCTTTTCCAAGTAGTGGTGACCCGGCCTTGGCTCCCTATCTGGGGAGTACCTCGAGACCTAAGTCTCCCATGGGAGGAGGTACAAGTACCCATTATCTTTGGGACCAAGTGTCCCCAGGACTAGCCACAGTCCCCGTCCTCACGGGGCTCGTAGGGAGAAGTTAGGCCTCTGGTCTGCCATCTGCCCCGCCCCAAAGGGGCTCGTGGGGATGGCAGTCTTGTGAGCTGCAGGTGGTAGCAAGCTCAAACCTTCTTTTTGTGCTCTGCTTCTCTCAACTCTGATGTGGCCTCCTTAATCTTAGGCCAACCCCAAAAACTGAACGATGACAGCTACCGTAGAATTTCTCTAGGCCAAACTGTATATTAATTCACTCTGCATGTGAACGTAAAACCGAGAGAGATGCTCTGCTAATGGAATTCACAGAGCAATAGAAATTCACATAGTGGGTCGCGATTACCCGATTAAGCCGAACTGGGAAGTTTCGCCTATTCGGTAATGGTGTTCTTTGCCTAATAAGCAGAACACACAGACACAGGCACAACCAGGCAGACAGACAGACAGACAGACACACACACACACACACACACACACACACACACACACACACACACACACACACACACACACACACACACACACACACACACAAGGCAGAACTACAAAGGGATCTGGACAGGCTGCAGACCTGGTCCAGCAATTGGCTCCTGGAGTTCAATCCCACTAAGTGCAAAGTCATGAAGATTGGGGAAGGGCAAAGAAGACCGCAGACGGAGTACAGTCTAGGGGGCCAGAGACTACATACCTCACTCAAGGAAAAAGATCTTGGGGTGAGTATAACACCAGGCACATCTCCTGAAGCGCACATCAACCAAATAACTGCTGCAGCATATGGGCGCCCAGCAAACCTCAGAACAGCACTCCGATATCTTAATAAGGAAGCGTTCAGGACCCTGTACACCGTGTACGTTAGGCCCATATTGGAGTATGCGGCACCAGTTTGGAACCCACACCTAGCCAAGCACGTAAAGAAACTAGAGAAAGTGCAAAGGTTTGCAACAAGAGTAGTCCCTGAGCTAAAAGGTATGTCCTATGAGGAGAGGTTAAGGGAAATCAACATGACGACACTGGAGGACAGGAGAGATAGGGGGGACATGATAACGACATACAAAATACTGAGAGAAATTGACAAGGTGGACAAAGACAGGATGTTCCAGAGATTGGACACAGTAACAAGGGGACACAGTTGGAAGTTGAAGACACAGATGAATCACAGGGATGTTAGGAAGTATTTCTTCAGCCACAGAGTAGTCAGGAAGTGGAATAGTTTGGGAAGCGATGTAGTGGAGGCAGGATCCATACATAGCTTTAAGCAGAGGTATGATAAAGCTCACGGTTCAGGGAGAGTGACCTAGTAGCGACTAGTGAAGAGGCGGGGCCAGGAGCTTGGACTTGACCCCTGCAACCTCAACTAGGTGAGTACAACTAGGTGAGTACACACACACACACACACTATTATGCAGGATATTGTAGAAAATAGTAGAGTGGGTGAGATGTTATCAACAAATTTTGTTGAAAATAAGAAAAAGTTTTGGAGTGAGATTAACAAGTTAAGAAAGCCTAGAGAACAAATGGATTTGTCAGTTAAAAATAGGAGAGGAGAGTTATTAAATGGAGAGTTAGAGGTATTGGGAAGATGGAGGGAATATTTTGAGGAATTGTTAAATGTTGATGAAGATAGGGAAGCTGTGATTTCGTGTATAGGACAAGGAGGAATAACATCTTGTAGGAGTGAGGAAGAGCCAGTTGTGAGTGTGGGGGAAGTTCGTGAGGCAGTAGGTAAAATGAAAGGGGGTAAGGCAGCCGGGATTGATGGGATAAAGATTGAAATGATAAAAGCAGGTGGGGATATAGTTTTGTAGTGGTTGGTGCAATTATTTAATAAATGTATGGAAGAGGGTAAGGTACCTAGGGATTGGCAGAGAGCATGCATAGTTCCTTTGTATAAAGGCAAAGGGGACAAAAGAGAGTGCAAAAATTATGGGGGTAAGTCTGTTGAGTATACCTGGTAAAGTGTATGGTAGAGTTATTATTGAAAGAATTAAGAGTAAGACGGAGAATAGGATAGCAGATGAACAAGGAGGCTTTAGGAAAGGTAGGGGGTGTGTGGACCAGGTGTTTACAGTGAAACATATAAGTGAACAGTATTTAGATAAGGCTAAAGATGTCTTTGTGGCATTTATGGATTTGGAAAAGGCGTATGATAGGGTGGATAGGGGGGCAATGTGGCAGATGTTGCAGGTGTATGGTGTAGTAGGTAGGTTACTGAAAGCAGTGAAGAGTTTTTACGAGGATAGTGAGGCTCAAGTTAGAGTATGTAGGAAAGAGGGAAATTATTTCCCAGTAAAAGTAGGCCTTAGACAAGGATGTGTGATGTCACGGTGGTTGTTTAATATATTTATAAATGGGGTTGTAAGAGAAGTAAATGCGAGGGTCTTGGCAAGAGGCGTGGAGTTAAAAGATAAAGAATCACACATAAAGTGGGAGTTGTCACAGTTGCTCTTTGCTGATGACACTGTGCTCTTGGGAGATTCTGAAGAGAAGTTGCAGAGATTGGTGGATGAATTTGGTAGGGTGTGCAAAAGAAGAAAATTAAAAGTGAATACAGGAAAGAGTAAGGCTATGAGGATAACAAAAAGATTAGGTGATGAAAGATTGGATATCAGATTGGAGGGAGAGAGTATGGAGGAGGTGAATGTATTCAGATATTTGGGAGTGGACGTGTCAGCGGATGGGTCTATGAAAGATGAGGTGAATCATAGAATTGATGAGGGGAGAAGGGTGAGTGGTGCACTTAGGAGTCTGTGGAGACAAAGAACTTTGTCCTTGGAGGCAAAGAGGGGAATGTATGAGAGTATAGTTATACCAACGCTCTTATATGTGTGTGAAGCATGGGTGATGAATGTTGCAGCGAGGAGAAGGCTGGAGGCAGTGGAGATGTCATGTCTGAGGGCAATGTGTGGTGTGAATATAATGCAGAGAATTAGTAGTTTGGAAGTTAGGAGGAGGTGCGGGATTACCAAAATTGTTGTCCAGAGGGCTGAGGAAGGGTTGTTGAGGTGGTTCGGACATGTAGAGAGAATGGAACGAAACAGAGTGACTTCAAGAGTGTATCAGTCTGTAGGGGAAGGAAGGCGGGGTAGGGGTCGGCCTAAGAAAGGTTGGAGGGAGGGGGTAAAGGGGATTTTGTGTGCGAGGGGCTTGGACTTCCAGCAGGCATGCGTGAGCGTGTTTGATAGGAGTGAATGGAGACAAATGGTTTTTAATACTTGACGTGCTGTTGGAGTGTGAGCAAAGTAACATTTATGAAGGGGTTCAGGGAAACCGGCAGGCCTGACTTGAGTCCTGGAGATGGGAAGTACAGTGCCTGCACTCTGAAGGAGGGGTGTTAATGTTGCAGTTTAAAAACTGTAGTGTAAAGCACCCTTCTGGCAAGTGAGTGATGGAGTGAATGATGGTGAAAGTTTTTCTTTTTCGGGCCACCCTGCCTTGGTGGGAATCGGCCAGTGTGATAATATAATATATAATATAAAAACGCTCCATATATAATGTCAATTTACGGGTTTTGTTCTGAAACGAGACGGGTATTAGTCCTGAAGAGTAGCCAGGACATGAGAGGAGCAGAATTGTGTAGGTGGCAGTACTGGAAGAGCGGCGGCTGGAGCAAGAAGTCATAAGACGTCATTGTTTTGTGTTTGTGTAAGTAGGGGACGAGGTGATTTTGGGAAAGTTTATGCCTTAGGTTTTTTTAATAATTTTTGTATTTACTCTCCTGATATTTCCTTTAAGGCCCCTTGTGTGTGCAGGTGCCTGTGTAGTGGAGAGTAAAGATAATAATGCTTTGCCTGTAGGCTAAGAAGCCGGAAAAGGGGGAGGGCGTCATGAAGCCTCCTTGTTTATAAATGTTTTAATAGTTTTGCAGTGGGTGAGTAGATGGCTTCTCTGACCACCTAGTGGATTGAAGCTCCGTGAGCTGGTGGGATGGGGAGGGATTAGATTTTCCAAGTGTGTGTTTTTGGTGGTAGTCACGTCAGTTTACATCCCTAGACAAGGTATGCTAACATTTTAGGTGCTGGGAATGATGCCTCACCTGTGTTATGTTGGTGTAGGGACTGTTGGACCAAAGGTTGTGATTTAGGTGTTGGCGGTAGTGCCTGGCCATTTTTTGATCATGAATAGTGATCCTGTGTGCTTTGGGTGTTGAGTTTCTCCAGGATCTACGTGTTTTTTTGGTTCACCAGTGTGAAGTGACTCCAAGGTTCCTTGGCATGACAATGTAGGTGAAGGCCTGGCAGTCAAATCTTTGAGGGGTCAAAGCTGATCACTCCAGTGTTTCTTCAAGGCCACAGTCCAACCGACAAAATTTATATATGACTAATTACCCAGGTTTGGAAGTCTGGTAATTTTCCCTCCTGTGCTCTCGAATTTCTCCCAGAGGTGTGTTTTGTATAGCCAGTTTTACTAAACAAAACACACCATTGGGCTTGATAATGTAATTTTCTATTTGTAATAATTCATATGTACAATATTTTTTGCACTGTTTTCTTATTTTTGGATAATTTTGTGTTTCCCCAGACCTCAGGTTAATTTTTTTTCTTGACTAGCTGCAGCGAATGGTTACAGCTAGCTAAGTGAGACCGATGATCTGGGGAAGGGGGTATTACGGGTGTTGTAGAAATATGTGTATAAAAAACGCTCCATATATAATGTCAGTTAACGGGCTTTGTTATGAAATCAGACGCATATTAGTCATGAAGAGTAGCCAGGACAGGACAGCAGCAGGAGAGGTAGGTATGTAAATGGCAGTACTGGAAGAGTGGCGGCTGGAGCAAGGCGTCATAAGACGTCATGGTTTGGTGTTTGTGAAAGTAGGGGAGGAGTGATTTTGGGTAAGTTTATGCCATAGGTTGCTTCAATAATTTTTGTATTTACTCTCCTGATATTTCCTTTAAGGCCCTAGTGTGTACAGGGGCCTGTGTAGCGAAGAGTAAAGATAATGTTTTGCCTATAGACTAAGAGGCCGGCAGAAGGAGGGGGAGGGGGTGCGGAGTGTTATGGAACCTCCCTGTTTATAAATGTGTGGTAACGAGTTGTAATGTAATATGTAGTGGGTAGGTTGTATGTTGTATATATTAGCTTACTATTAATAGATTTATATTTTTTATAAAAGTACATTTAATTGCCCTTACTTATAATAAATAAAAGTATTTACCATTTAATTAACACTTTTTAGTGAAGGAACAAGCTTAGCCCTAGGTTGGTATCGTGTACTTTAATATTTTAAATGCCCCTTGACAGGCTTTAACCCCTAGGCGCCAGTATTTATTTTTACGTAACGTAATAACTACGTTACGCACACACACACTAAACTGATCAGTCTGAAAATATCAGCGGAATTTAGAGCTGGGGCAAACTGGTAATGGATAACACTAAGGATGTTAGTTTTCCCTTGCTGCCTCTTTTCTGTTGGAAATTCGTATCAAGAAATGTTTTTCTCTTGATAAATGTCAAGAATTTTATCAACGCCGCTACCACCAGTTTAATAATTCAGAAGCACCATCGAGCCACTAAGGCTTATTTTCTAGAAAGTCACAGTGGAGAGAACTGGCAGTTTAATACTGCTGAAACTCATAAGGTTTTCATTAAGTTTAGCAAGAGTCCCCAGAGACATGGACGAACCTGGAGTTTTTATTTTGTCCCCGGGAGTCTTCCTCTGCAGTGTGTGTTGTCATTCTTGGCTTGTGACAGTCTTGCTAATTGTTGATTCTGCAGGGCTGTCATATGCAATATGAAATGCATCAAAACTAACACATTAAGAATGCTCGTTAAAAATAATTTTCATGCAGGATTAGAATGTGTTTATGCAGCTTCCGTAATAATAGTCTCTTGTGTGTACACCACAAAATCGGCGAGTCGTTTGATACTATCCACTAGTGTGACCTTTGATTTCTAGACATTCTTGTCTCCCCAAAACAGCAGGGGTACAATTGATTTTTTTTGTCCGATGTACAACTGAAGGAATCTAGGACACTAGATTTGGTCAACGTGTACTGCTTAAATATCGGAGTCATCAAGTAATTGCGTAACTAGTGCTAAAGGAAATTTTTGGTGCAAGGGGGTAGATGTAAAAAAGAATACAAACTTTATATATATATATATATATATATATATATATATATATATATATATATATATATATATATATATATATATATATATATATATATATATATATATATATATATATATTCATATAGTTTCGGGTACCATGGTCTTGTGTGCCGTAAATCCGACAGGAGGAGGTGAGGAGCCTCACAACAGCTTTGTGGCAGTGAAGCAGCAGACCGATTCGGGTACCATGGTCTTGTGTGCCGTAAATCCGAGGGAAAGATTGCAAGACATGAGGAGGTTAATAACATTATCAAGAGGAGCCTCACAACAGCTGGATGCCCAGCAGTAAGGGAGCCACCCCAACTATGCAGATCTGATGGCAGCCAGAAGAACCAGATGGTATCACCCTTCAAGCCTGGACAGATGGGAAGCAGGTGGTGTGGGACTATACATGTGCATCTACCTTGGCTGATACCTATCTCCAATACACCAGGGAGGAAGGAGGAGCAGGTGCCAGCTTCAGGGAGTCCCAAAAGTCTAGAAAATATGGAGAACTTGCCCATCATTATATGTTTGTTCCCATAGGCTCAGAGACCCTTGGCTCATGGGGAAAGAGTGCATCTAAATTCCTTAAGGAGCTGGGAAAAAGACTCATCAGGGTAACTAGGGATCCCAGGGCAGCTAGTTTTCTGTTCCAGCGGCTCAGTGCGGCTGTTCAAAGGGGTAATGCCTGCTGTATTTTGGGCACACGCCCCAGCTCTGAGGAGCTGGATGAGATTTTCACCTTATAATCGGTGATACACACGTAACAACATGTACCGTATATGCCACCTTTATATCAATAATGTATCTCTTAAATCTTCTGTACCATATTATGTAATAAAATATTCCTATTAGTAAAACAAAAATAAATATGAAAAGATGGGGTGGTAGGGGAAGTGGAATATTCAAACGGCTTCAGGAAGAAATCCAAATATTTTTCCTTGAAGCCTTTTTATCCACTTCTCCGAGGCTATGGGTCCCACAATTTACACCAGAGGTGGACCCCATCCTATATATATATATATATATATATATATAGATAGATAGATAGATAGATATGTATAGATATGTCGTGCCGAATATGTAAAACTGGTCAATTAGCAAGAACTCATTGAAAATTAAGTCCTTTCTGAAATTTTCTCTTATACGTTTAAAGATATATTTTTTCATTAATGTTAATGTAAAAATTTATAATTTTGCACCAAAAGAATCTTAGAAAACTTACCTAACCTTATTATAACAAGAGGAATTTATTTTAGCCTAACCCAACTAAATATATTTTAAATACGTTTACAGTAATTTAGTACTAAACAAACACAATCAAATATATTTTTTCGTTAGGTTCAGAATGATTTTGGCGAAATTATTGCATACATAAATTTTCACTTGTCCTATATGGCAAGATGAGCGTTGATATTTAATCCAAGATCGCAATTTCTGCCTATTCGGCACGAAATATATATATATATATATATATATATATATATATATATATATATATATATATATATATATATATATATATATAGTAGGTAGTAGGTTGGTAGACAGCAACCATCCAGGGAGGTACTACCGTCCTGCCAAGTGAGTGTAAAACGAAAGCCTGTGATTGTTTTACATGATGGTAGGATTGCTGACGTCTTTTGTCTGTCTCATAAATATGCAAGATTACAGGCATGTCTTGCTACTTCTACTTACACTTAGGTCACACTACACATACATGTACACATTTATTTATACACACTCATCTGAGTTTTCTTTGATTTTATCTTAATAGTTCTTGTTCTTATTACTTTTCCTTTTATATCTACGGGGAAGTGGAATAAGAATCTTTCCTCCGTAAGCCATGCGTGTTGTAAAAGTCAACTAAAATGCCGGGAACAATGGGCTAGTAACCCCTTTTCCTGTAAAGATTACTAAAAAGAATAAGAAAATTGTTTTCTTTCTTTTTTGGGTCACCCTGCCTCGGTGGGAGACGGCCGACTTGTTGAAAAAAAAAAAAAAAAAAAAAAAAAAAAAAAAAAAAAATGTATATATATATATATATTTATATATATATATATGTATATATATATGTATATATATATATATATGTATATGTATATATATATATATATATATGTATATATATATATATATATATATATACGTATATATATAATGTCCAGTAGTAGGTGTGAATGTTTTGTTAGGGGAATTAAAGTTATTGAATATTGAAGGTGTGTGTTGTCTGAAACCTGATTAGGTGATATATTTAACTAACATCTGATTTCTGCTGGGTTAGCGGTTGTCAATATATATTCCTGTGTACTGAATATGCTCGAGCAGTTCTGCTGCAGAGTGCCTTTCTTATGTCTTAGCTGTGTTTGCAAGCCCCGCCTTCGAAACTGTGTGTACTCACCTATATGTGGTTGCAGGGGTCGATTCACAGTTCCTGGCTCTGCCTCTTCGCCGGTCGCTACTAGGTCCACTCCCGGCTTCAAAGGGCAGGGGGGATATGTACTCACCTAATTGTACTCAATTAATTGTCGTTGCAGGGGTCGAGACTCAGCTCCTGGCCCCGCCTCTTCACCGAGTGTTACTAGGTCCTCTCTCTCCCTGCTCCATGAGCTTTATCATACCTCATCTTAAAGCTATGTATGGCTCCTGCCTCCACTACCTCACTTGCTAGGCTATTCCACTTCCTGACTACTCTATGACTGAAGAAATACTTCCTAACATCCCTTTGACTCATCTGGGTCTTCAACTTCTAATTATGACTTCTTGTTTTTATGTCCCTTCTCTGGAACATCCTGTCTCTGTCCACCTCGTCTATTCTAAGCAGCATTTTGTATGTCGTTATCATGTCTTCCCTAACCCTCCTGTCCTCCAGTGTCGTCAGGCAGATTTTCTTTAATATTTCTTCATAGGACATTCCCCTTAGCTCTGGAACTAACCTTGTCGCAAACCTTTGCACTTTCTCTAATTTCTTGACGTGTTTGATCAAGTGTGGGTTACAAACAGGTGCTGCATACTCCAGTATGGGCCTGACGTACACGGTGTACAGTGTCTTGAACGATTCCTTACTAAGGTATCGGAACGCTGTTCTCAGGTTTGCCAGGCGCCCATATGCTGCAGCAGTTATCTGGTTGATGTGTGCTTCCGGAGACGTGCTCGGTGTTATACTCACCCCAAGATCTTTCTCCTTGAACGAGGTTTGCAGCCCTTGGCTACTTAGCCTGTACTCCGTCTCCGGTCGTCTTTGCCCTTCCCCGATCTTCATGACTTTGCATTTGGCGGGGTTAAATTCAAAAAGCCAATTGGTGGATCAGGTGTCCAGTCTGTCCAGGTCTCTTTTGAAGTCCTACCTGATCCTCATCTGATTTAATTCTCCTCATTAACTTCACGTCACATGCGAGCAGGGACACTTTTGCGTATGTAGTTGTGTGTGTGTGTGTGTGTGTACTCACCTAATTGTACTCACCTAATTGTGGTTGCAGGGGTCGAGACTCAGCTCCTGGCCCCGCCTCTTCACTGATCGCTACTGGATCCTCTCTCTCTCTGCTTCCTGAGCTTTGTCATACCTCTTCTTAAAACTATGTATGGTTCCTGCCTCCACTACTTCACTTGCTAGGCTATTCCACTTGCTGACAACTCTATGACTGAAGAAATACTTCCTAACGTCCCTGTGACTCGTCTGAGTCTTCAGCTTCCAGTTGTGACCCCTTGTCCCTGTGTCCTTTCTCTGGAACATCCTATCTCTGTCCACCTTGTCTATTCCCCGCAGTATCTTGTATGTCGTTATCATGTCTCCCCTGACCCTTCTGTCCTCCAGTGTCGTCAGTCCGATTTCCCTTAACCTTTCCTCGTACGACATTCCCTTGAGCTCTGGGACTAGCCTTGTTGCAAACCTTTCTACTTTCTCTAACTTCTTGACGTGCTTGACAAGGTGTGGGTTCCAGTCTGGTGCTGCATACTCCAGTATGGGCCAAACATACACAGTGTACAGTGTATTGAACGATTCCTTATTAAGGTATCGGAACGCTATTCTCAGGTTTGCCAGGCGCCCGTATGCTGCAGCGGTTATTTGGTTGATGTGTGCCTCCGGTGATGTGCTCGGTGTTATGGTCACCCCAAGGTCTTTCTCCCTGAGTGAGGTCTGTAGTCTTTGTCCACCTAGCCTATACTCTGTCTTCGGTCTTCTTTGCCCCTCCCCAATCTTCATGACTTTGCATTTGGCTGGATTGAATTCGAGAAGCCAGTTGCTGGACCACATGTCCAGCCTGTCCAGGTCTCTTTGCAGTCCTGCCTCATCCTCATCCGATTTAATTCTTCTCATCAACTTCACGTCATCTGCGAACAGGGACACTTCAGAGTCTATTCCTTCCATCATGTCGTTCACATATATCAAAAATAGCACTGGTCCTAGAACTGACCCCTGTGGGACCCCGCTCGTAACAGGCGCCCACTGTGATACCTCTTCACGTACCATGACTCGTTGCTGCCTCCCTGTCAGGTATTCTCTTATCCATTGCAGTGCCCTCCCTTTTACGTGCGCCTGATCCTCCAGCTTCTGCACTAATCTCTTGTGGGGAACTGTGTCAAAGGCCTTCCTGCAGTCTAGGAAAACGCAATCAACCCACCCCTCTCTCTCGTGTCATACTTCTGTTACCTTGCCATAAAACTCCAGGAGGTTTGTGATACAAGATTTGCCTTCCATGAACCCATGCTGGTTTTCATTTATAATCTTGTTCCTTTCCAGGTGTTCGACCACTCTCCTCCTGATAATCTTCTCCATGACTTTGCACACAATACATGCCAGAGACACAGGTCTGTAGCTTAGTGCCTCGTTTCTGTTTCCTTTCTTAAATATGGGGACTACATTAGCTGTCTTTCATTTCTCAGGTAGTTGCCCAGTTTCAAGGGATGTGTTGAAGATTGTGGTTAGAGGCACACACAGCATCTCTGCTCCTTCTCTAAGGACCCATGGGGAGATGTTGTCCGGGCCCATCGCCTTTGAGGTGTCAAGGTCACTTAAGAGCTTCTTCACCTCCTCGTCAGTTGTTCGTATGTCATCCAACACTTGTTGGTATATTCCTTCTTGATGTTCCCTTCTGTGCTGTCTTCCCAGAGCCCTTCCTGTCTCTACTGTAAAAACTTCCTTAAATCTCCTGTTCAGCTCCTCACATACCTCCTGATCATTTCTTGTGAGTTCTCCACCTTATGTCCTTAATCTGATCACCTGGTCTTTGACTGTTGTCTTCCTCCTGATGTGGCTAAACAACAGTTTCGGGTCAGTCTTGATTCTCGACGCTATGTCATTTTCATACTGTCGCTGGGCCTCCCTCCTTACCTGTGCATACTCATTCCTGGCTCTGCGACTGATCTCCCTATTTTCGTGTGTTCTCTGCCTTCTGTACTTTTTCCATTCTCTATTGCACTTTGTTTTTGCCTCCTTACACCGTCGGGTAAACCAGGGGCTCGTTCTGGTCTTCCCGTTGTTACTGTTGCCCTTGGGAATAAACCTTTCAACTGCCTCCTTGCATTTTATTGTTACATATTCCATCATTTCATTTACTGGCTTTCCTGCCAGTTCTCTGTCCCACTGGACCTCCCGCAGGAAGTTCTTTAACCCTATGTAGTCCCCTCTTTTATAGTCAGGCTTTTCCCATTCAACTCCTGTTATTCTCTTCACTTGCAGCTCTACTATGTATTCAAAGCACAGAACCACGTGGTCGCTAGCTCCTAGGGGACTCTCATACTTGATGTCCTCAATATCTGAGCTGCCCAGGGTGAACACAAGGTCCAATCTTGCTGGTTCATCCTCCCCTCTCACTCTGGTAGTGTCCTTAACATGTTGGTGCATGAGGTTTTCCAGCACCACGTCCAACATCCTGGCTCTCCATGTTTTGGGACCCCCATGTGGCTCCAGGTTTTCCCAGTCAATCTCCCTGTGGTTGAAATCCCCCATAACCAGCAACTTTGCTCTGCTGGAGTGAGCTCTTCTTGCCACCTCAGCAAGTGTGTCCACCATTGTTCTGTTGCTCTCTTCATATTCCTCTCTTGGCCTCCTGCAGTTCTGTGGTGGATTATACATCACTGCAATGACCACTTTGTGTTCCCCAGACTGAAGTGTACCTGCTATGTAGTCTCTTTCTCCCGTCTCATCTATTCCTTCCATTTCCTCGAATTTCCATCTGTTTATTACGAGCAGAGCAACCCCACCTCCTCCCCTGCCCCTTCTATCTTTCCTCATGATCTGGTATCCTGCTGGGAAGATTGCATCTGTTATTGTCTCCGTGAGTTTTGTTTCTGTAACTGCTATGATGTCTGGGGACTTCTCATTGATTCTTTCTTGCCATTCCTCATGTTTATTCGTTAATTCATCTGCATTTGTGTACCAAACCTTCAACTTCTGTTCTAATACTGTAACTGTGGTGCAGGGGGTGGAAACAGAGGGATCGGTGTGTGATGGTTGGTTTGGATTGTTTAGTTGCCTTGGGGGTGTCGTGGCTGGAGTCCTTCTGCAGGTGTTTCTGGGGAGTGCGCTTGTCCTTCCATTTGATCCTGGGTTATTCTGCTCTCCTTTTTCATTTCCTCCCATTTCTCCTTTCGTTTTTGAACTCTCTCTTTCATTGTCTTCCTTTCGTCCTGTGTTCTGTCTCGATCGAGGTACACACTCCGGAACTCCTGCTTGCCTCTCAGCCGTGCTTTCTCCTGCAGGATCATGGTTCGGGTTGATTCTGCCTTGAAAATTACTTTGAGAGGCCGATTCCTTTTCTTTGTGAACCACCCAATTCTCCGAAAATTTGCCACCTGGGTCATGTCCCCCTCGCCTATCACCTTCATGATATCTTCAATCGCTTTTTTCTGTGTGTGTGTGTGTGTGTGTGTGTGTGTGTGTGTGTGTGTGTGTGTGTGTGTGTGTGTGTGTGTGTGTGTGTGTGTGTGTGTGTGAATAGGGCTATATAGAAGTTATATAATAGTCATTTTGTTGCTTTACAACAGTTATATATTAGTTATATAGCAGGTATAGTTTACATAGTAGTTATATATCAGTTGCGTAGTAGTTATGTAGTCTGGGTGTTATTATTATTATGTGTTTATTTACATGTGTATTTACATTACGCAGTGACTGGCTAATTGCCTTTTAACGTTATTTACAATGATTTTTTTGCAAGTTTCTTTCGAATCCGAATAGTATTGCTCTCAGTTTCAACAGTTTTTCTTATTGATTCACCTTATCTAAAGGAAATATTTTCTCTGCTTCATCTACGGCTTACCGTGTCACTCTCGTCCATTGTATATCTACTCTTGACAGGATAGTTTTTTTTTTGTAGGAATACCGGGCCGCGGGGGCGTTGACCCCCGGAACTCTCTCCAGATAAACTCTCTCCAGATAAACATGCAGGTTTCAGAGGTCTTAGTGAAAGAAACTGGTGGTGTTGGTAGCTAAGAGGGATGTTGCTGCTAGTAGTATTTTTAGTTAAGAAGGATGGTCCTGCTAGTGGTACCGTTAGCAAGGAGGGAGGTTGGTTACTGGTTGTTCTGGTAGCTGGGAGGGTGGTAGTAACGGGTGGTAGCGGTTGATGGAAAGGCAAGCCGGTCCACCACAATTTTCTGCTCATGTTGTGTCGGCTCCACAATGGGCCCGCGGCTCATGGCCCTGAGGGTGCCTCTCTTGGGGGTACAATTGTACGTCGAGAGGGAGGAAGCATTCTTCTTTCACGTTGTAATTTTTTTCTGTTATACATTAGTCGCCTTGGAGACTGTAGCTTGCTTTTATGCTTTTTATCGAGACAATAGCACATGTGCTGATACGTACCTTATTACGTATAAAAGCAAGCGAGTTTTGTACTGCTAACACATATAATTTTGAATACCAGACACTCACAAAGGAAAATAAAAGGGAAGAAAAAATAACAAAAACAAAGACAGACGTACAAAGAAAATCTTCCAAGTAGACATAATTTCCTGTTTGTTCTTGGCTCTTCAAGCTTTGCACGAAACAGACTTGTACCAGGCAGTTTCAATCCAGCTTAACTGGCATATTTAAAATCTGTTACTGCAGTACATTCACATACTTTCTAAATACTTTCTTATATTTGGAAACTCAGACTATGATTCGGTATGTCTTAGACCATTATCAAGTCAAGAACCAACCAAGCATTCACATATAGATTGTTATAGATTGTTCCAGATCCAGTGTTGTAAATGTTAAACTGCTCCAGATCCGGTGTTGTAAATGTTAAATTGCTTTGAGATCTACTTGTGTTTGCGGTTTGAGCCTTATTTATTTCCATTTATTTATTTTTACGAATTTCTTTTCACACCGACTCATAAAACAAAGCGTAAACTCAGCATCTTCCTGGTTCCCTCTCTGAGATAAATATTAATGTCTCTATTATATATGAATATTTAAAACTTTATCTCTATTTTATAGTTTTGTTCTGTTTCTTTTCATATCTCATGTTCTTCTCTGTATATTATGCCTTTTCTATATATTATACCCTGAGTACATTATTTTTTATTTTCATAATCAAAATAATTTTGATTCTTCTCTCCTAGATTTTCTTGATGTTCATTCTGGGTGAATATTAAATCTAGTCTGGCTGATTCGTCATCTTTCCTTATTCTCTGAGTACTTTTACATGCTGACTGAAGGTTGCCGACTCCACAAAGTTTACTCACAAAGTCTTCTCTTTTAGGTTCTCTTGACTCCATTTTCTTTCCTTGGAACGTTCACCTAAGATCATATTCCAGTCATATCTGATATCAACGTTTTCCTCTCAGAAGTTATGACGGTCATTTTGGTGTCGTTTTCCTGCTAATGCCTCGTTTTGACTAGGCTGTATACATGTTATACCCATATCGGGGTGCATATTTTATCGCCTATTTATAATTATGTATTTATAGAAGCAAAAACAGAGATTATGCTCTGGGTGTCCTCGCTCTTTCTAGGTATTTATCATCTAAATTAATTAAATTTCCAATAATTGTCAGATATTATGCCTTGTTCTATTTATTTCAGCCATCGACTACCAACTGGGAATAAATATCGTTGTATATTCCTTCTCAAACATGTACAATGCAATGTATAATTATGGCCACTTTTTTCTCCTTATTACTGGTAACATGAAATGTTCTTTGTCTATTCCTTCACATCATTTTATGCATTCAGATGTGGTTATTATAATACTGTTGATTCTCTCCTTCTGTCTTCCAATGAAGGCTTTTCCTGTGCCCTTAGTTTTCCTACCAAAAACAACATATTTTTTGAAAGTGTAATCCATTTCGTCGTAGGTCTGAGTATTTTGTATATTAACTAAAAATAAAAGTAAGTTAAAGACACAATATTACGAATTCTGACTATCAGTTTTAATAAGCATTTCGCCATCCAAATATTTGTATGTTTATTTATACCGTAATCCGCCAGGACAGCGCGAAATTTTCTCACTTCTTGTATACTGATTCGAGTCATCAATAAAAATCTTCTTTCTTTATCCTATGAAAGCAAAATTTAGCTATTTAAATCTGCATGGTGATTATTTGTCTTTTCTTCCACTTCGGTTATATGACGTGTATGAACTCTGAATTATCATCAAATTTTTATTTCAGCTTATGGAAACCTCTTGCAAAACGCTTAAGATTTTTTTTTAATCACTTGCAAACATACCCATATAAATTCTGTCTTATGGGTCATTTATATATTTAAAAATATTATCCGGTAAATATTAATGTATATCGGACCGTATTAGTATATAATTCACGGAAAAACTTTTTTTTAGTCTTATTTTAGCTCACATATATTTTATATTCATTTTTCATCCATTATATTAATTTGTATTTCATTTCTGTGTTTTATAATTTGCATATTAGTCTCCCATAACAAAGTAATTTAACCTCCTGATCACCCTAAGACTGAAGTGATATTTTCTGACATCTCAGTGGCACATCTGTTTCCTTAAATTTGTCCTCATGTACTCATTATGTTGGGTAAAAGAAACCAATGTACAGTTAATGTGAGATTATATTGTGAAAGCATTTCGCTCTCCAGGAGCTTTGTCAAGCCGTTCCCAGGTAACTTCATGAGTGAGAGCGAGAGAGAGAGAGAGAAAGAGAGAGAACGAGAAGCAAGCTTCTATACCACAAGATGGGCAGAAAGCAGCAACTTCACTCTGGCTGTACCCTTCTCCAGAACATCACTTCATCTGAGATCATTTTTCCTCAGGATGACTCGAGTCTGGAACACATTCGTACAGCATTTTGATGTCAACGAGATAAACGTCAGTTGATCAAATGAAAATGCTGGCCCATAGATGGCTACAACTTTACCCTGTTCCCTACTTGTATGTTTCATAACAATAAAAATGCTTTCAAATGTGCTGATGTAGGTAACAGCTCCTATCTTGTCAATAAAGTTAGGAATCCTTAATGTCTAAATAGCTTGTCAATAAAGCTACGGATCCTTAACCTAACCTTATCAAACCCTGTGTAGGAGAGAGAGAGAGAGAGAGACAGAAATGAGAGACAGAGAGAGAACTTAACCTTTTCAAACCTGTGTAAAAAAAAGAGAGAGAATGAAAGGGAGAGAGAGAGAGAGGGAGGGAGGGAGACAAAAAGAAAGAGAGAGAGAGCCAATATTGTCAAAGTACCACATTTGGTACTTGTATATTTCATAACAATAAAAATGCTTTCAAATGAGCTGATGTAGGTAACAGCTCCTATCTTGTCAATAAAGTTAGGAATCCTTAACTTGTAAACAGCTTGTCAATAAAGCTAGGGATCCTTAACCTAACCTTATCAAACCCTGTGTAAAAGAGAGAGAGAGAGAGAGAGAGAGAGAGAGAGAGAGAGAGAGAGAGAGAGAGAGAGAGAGAGAGAGAGAGAGAGAGAGAGAGAGAGAGACCTTACTGTTATGTACAAGGCCAATATTGTCAAAATACCACACTTGGATCCACTTCGAGGACAGCGCGAAACAAGCTTTTATGCCACAAGACGGGCAGAAAGCAGCAACTTCACTCTGGATGTACCCTTCTCCAGAACATCACTCCATCTGAGATCATACATACCCAGGATGACTCGAGTATGGAACACATTCGTTCAGCATAATGATGTCAACGAGATAACGTCAGTTGATCAAATGAAAATGCTGGCCCACAGATGGCTCCAACTTCATCCTGTTCCCTACTTGTATGTCTCATAACAATAAAAATGCTTTCAAATGAGCTGATGTAGGTAACAGCTCTTAGCTTGTCAATAAAGTTAGGAATCCTTAACCTGTAAATAGCCTGTCAATAAAGCTAGGGATCCTTAACCTTGTCAAACCTTGTGTAAAAAAAATAAAAAAAAAATAGAGAGAGAGAGAGAGAGAGAGAGAGAGAGAGAGAGAGAGAGAGAGAGAGAAACAGAGAGAGACAAAGAGAAATGAGAGACATAGAGAGAATTTAACCTTTTCAAATCTGTGTAAAAAAAGAGAGAGAAGGAGAGGGAGAGAGAGAGAGAAAGAAAACAAATGATGATGGTCTCTATGCACCATGATGGTAATGTTGGTACAGTAGTAAGGATGAATGGGAGGGTGTTGGCACCTGGAGAAGAATTTGATATCCTTGGGGTGAAATTTGACTCCAAACTGACCATGAAGAACCATGTTGTAAATCTTGCAAACAAGGCAGCCAGGAAGCTTACAGCACCTTGCCGTATCTCGCATCTGCTTGACAGTAGGGGTTGAAAGATTCAATACGAGGCACAAGTACGCTCACACCTTGAGTATGCTCCACTTTCTTGGTTTGCCTGCCCCCCCCCTCTCATCTGCGACTGCTTGACAGAGTAGAGAACAGAGCAAGACGTCTCATCTCTCACCTGGACCCATCCTGGATAGATCTGTCATTTCAGGAGGGATGTGGGTGGCCTTGCTGTTATGTACAAGGCCAATATTGTCAAAGAGCCACACTTGGATCCACTTCGAGGACAGCGTGAAAGAAGCTTTTATGCCACAAGACGGGCAGAAAGCAGCAACTTCACTCTGGATGTACACTTCTCCAGAACATCACTCCATCTGAGATCATATATACCCAGGATGACTCGTGTATGGAACACATTCGTACAGCATAATGATGTCAACGAGATAAAGTCAGTTAATCAAATGAAAATGCTGGCCCACAGATGGCTCCAACTTCATCCTGCTCCCTACTTGTATGTCTCATAGCAATAAAAATGCTTTCAAATGAGCTGATGTAGGTAACAGCTCTTAGCTTGCCAATAAAGTTAGGAATCCTTAACCTGTAAATAGCTTGTCAATAAAGCTAGGGATCCTTAACCTTGTCAAACCCTGTGTAAAAAAAAAGAGAAAGAGAGAGAGAGCCAATATTCTCAAAGTACCACACTTGGATCCACTTC
>NC_091301.1:18032195-18034695 GCF_038502225.1 Cherax quadricarinatus | reverse complement strand
AAACAAGGAAGCCAGGAAGCTTACAGCACTTTGCCGTATCTCGCATCTGCTTGACAGTAGGGGTTGCAAGATTCAATACGAGGCACAAGTACGCTCACACCTTGAGTATGCTCCACTTTCTTGGTTTGCCTGCCCCCCCCCCCTCTCTCATCTGCGACTGCTTGACAGAGTAGAGAACAGAGCAAGACGTCTCATCTCTCACCTGGACCAATCCTGGATAGATCTGTCATTTCAGCAGAGCCTTCAACACAGGAGGGATGTGGGTGGCCTTGCTGTTATGTACAAGGCCAATATTGTCAAAGAGCCACACTTGGATCCACTTCGAGGACAGCGTGAAACAAGCTTTTATGCCACAATACGGGCAGAAAGCAGCAACTTCACTCTGGATGTACACTTCTCCAGAACATCACTCCATCTGAGATCATATATACCCAGGATGACTCGTGTATGGAACACATTCGTACAGCATAATGATGTCAACGAGATAAAGTCAGTTAATCAAATGAAAATGCTGGCCCACAGATGGCTCCAACTTCATCCTGCTCCCTACTTGTATGTCTCATAGCAATAAAAATGCTTTCAAATGAGCTGATGTAGGTAACAGCTCTTAGCTACCAATAAAGTTAGGAATCCTTAACCTGTAAATAGCTTGTCAATAAAGCTAGGGATCCTTAACCTTGTCAAACCCTGTGTAAAAAAAAAAAAAAAGAAAGAGAGAGAGAGCCAATCATCAAAGTACCACACTTGGATCCACTTCGAGGACAGCGTGAAGCAAGCTTCTATACCACAAGACAGGCAGAAAGCAGCAACTTCACTGGCTGGCTGTACCCTTCTCAGAACATCACTTCATCTGAGATCATTTATCCCCAGGATGACTCGAGTCAGGAACACATTCGTACATTATTATGATGTCAACGAGATAAAGTCAGTTGATCAGATGAAAATGCTGGCTCTATATATATATATATATATATATATATATATATATATATATATATATATATATATATATATATATATATATATATATATGGCTTTTGAATAAAGCAAAATGTAAATATAAAAACGAAACAGGTTACAATAACGCTAGAGCAGCCTGGAGGCAGCAGCTGCATCACTGAAGAATCCATTATAAACTTTTCGTCACCTTCAGCCAGCTGAATGTTTCACTTCGCTCAGTGAACACCAAGAATATTTAATTACGAATTAAATCAAGACATTTAAATTTCTGTGTATCATGAATGACTGTTCATGTTGATTAATGACTTTCTTGTGTGCTTTAAATTTGTTTTATAGTAGATACTTTTATGTATATGTGTACGGCTGTGTGCTTGTCTCTCGTGTTCTTCCCTCCTCCACCTCTGCAACTTGTCAACAAGCCCTCAAGACGTAATGCTATTGCCAAAGCTTGAGCGGTTCCTTACTACCCTCAAAATGAAGGGTTATGAGTGGTGTGTGCCGAGGACTCGACATCCTCGAGTGTCATCACAGGTGTCGTAAACGGAGTGATAATGACCGAGGCACTGTCTTCCAAGATGATTATGGATTCTTTGGTGCCTCCTTAATCCAACACTTTCCCATAACTCATGCATAAATCCACCTCTCGAGAGATTTTCCAATGCCCTAACTCCTCGAGTTATGACATGTGGAGTGGGCTTTGATCCTCGTAACCACACGCACGGATAAGATTTTTTTCTCGACATTTCCTGAAAATGTCATTCGTATGAGGGTTAGCGTGTCTGAATCACCCGTACACAGAACTTCACGAGGAGGTTTTCTGTGTTGAATGTTGATACACAGAATTTAGACATCTGTGTGTATCAGCACTAGTTATACTGCTTCTGGCTACTCTGCCATCTGCATCCCACTCATACATTAACCAACACATAATGGAGTGAGTAACGTATATTTTCCTTACCGTCATACAATCCTTACACAAATCTTAAGGCATATTTGTACAAGTCTTCAAATTGCTGACTAAAGTGACGCAAAGACAAGTTGCAGAACATGATATTATTAGCACTTGCTTTCCTTCTAACTAGATAAAATATATAGAAAAATGACATAATCTAAGTGTACACCATCCTCTCTTCATAGACACATTCCTCGTTAAATCAGTAAGCTCTCATATTTTTTTCTTGCGGTGAAGTAGGAGGAGAAAGCTAACAGAGTCGTAATCTAGATAAGAGAGGAAATCTTGTCCTAGATCAAGATCTAGATGAGGGAAGAAATGATAAAGTATGTGTTAAGTGTAAAGTAAACTAAGAAATCTATGAAATTCATGTTATTCTGATATCATTTCACGCACGAGTCGGCTCGTCACACTGAAAAGCAGTTTTTCCGGAGTAGTTTACGCTGCTTATGATGGTAATTGCCTAAATCAGTGACCCGGCCCAGGGCAGAGGCAACGCATATATTTGTAGCGGAAATACGTTCGCACGTGTCCGTGCGCACAAATATATAATAACACATGTAAATGCATGAATAATTAGACAAGAAA
>NC_091301.1:18014695-18027195 GCF_038502225.1 Cherax quadricarinatus | reverse complement strand
GATGTAAGTTATTAAACTTTTAGAAATAACTACTGAACAACCGACTGCAATTTGTAATAATTATCTTCGTACTACATAACCCTAATTA
The DNA here is from genome assembly GCF_038502225.1 of Cherax quadricarinatus. Classification (NCBI taxonomy): domain Eukaryota; kingdom Metazoa; phylum Arthropoda; class Malacostraca; order Decapoda; family Parastacidae; genus Cherax; species Cherax quadricarinatus. The sequence goes on along the minus strand of NC_091301.1, from coordinate 18,027,107 downwards.
AATCCTTATAAAGTACTTTGGACTGTAAAGCGGAGTAATCGTGACCAAACCTCAGGGTCTATATATATATATATATATATATATATATATATATATATATATATATATATATATATATATATATATATATATATATATATATATATATATATATGTATATATATATATATATATATATATATATATATATATATATATATATATATAATATATATATATATATATATATATATATATATATATATATATATATATATATATATATATATATATATATATATATATATATATATATATATATATATATATATATTATATATATATATATATATATATATATATATATATATATATATATATATATATATATATATATATATATATATATATATATATATATATATATATATATATATATGTATATATATGTCGTGCCGAATAGGCAGAACTTGCGATCTTGGCTTAAATAGCAACGCTCATCTTGCCATATAAGACAAGCGAAAATTTGTGTATACAATAATTTCGCAAAAATCATTCTGAACCTAACGAAAAAAATATATTTCATTGTGTTTGTTTAGTATTAAATTACTGTAAACGTATTTAAAATATATTTAATTGGGTTAGGTTAAAATAAATTGCACTTGCTATAATAAGGTTAGGTAAGTTTTATAAGATACTTTTGATACAAAATTATAAATTTTTACATTAACATTAATGAAAAAAATATATCTTTAAAAGTATAAGAGAAAATTTTAGAAAGAACTTAATTTTAAATGAGTTCTTGCTAATTGACCAGTTTTACATATTCGGCACTACATATATATAAATATATATATATATACATATATATATATATATATATATATATATATATATATATATATATATATATATATATATATATATATATATATATATATATATATATATATATATATATATATATATATATATATATATATACATATATATATATATATATATATATATATATATATATATATATATATATATATATATATATATATATATATATATACATATATATATATATATATATATATATATATATATATATATATATATATATATATATATATATATATATATATATATATATATATATATAAAACATGTCCGATGAAAAAGCCTTGGACAGTGGTTGCAAGCCTCACTTCCGGTCAGGCTTGGGGGCCTAGGAGTACGCAGATCCTCCCAGATTGCTCTACCAGCTTTCCTATCCCCCTCCATAGCATCAAACGAGTTGATAAGACAAATTCTTCCTGTTACCCTCAGTGACTCAGCAGTGGCTCTGCTCCTTGCTGCTCAATTCACACAGAATATATGGGTATTTGCGGCGAGGCGCAAGGAGACCAATACGGTCTACATGGTCTTAACTGTTCCAAAATCAAGGGCTGGCACGCAAGACACAATGAGGTCAACGACATCATTAAGAAAACCCTTGTTACAGCTGGATGCCCAGCCGAGAGGGAGCCCCGATCACTAGCAGCCAACAATACCCACAACCCAGCAAACCGCCCCGACAGGATCACCATCTATCCTTGGAAGAATGGCACGCTCTTAGCATGGGACTTAGCATGAGACTTAGCATGATCTTTAATACATTGTGCCATTGTATTCATGTTTATGATTTTTTGTAAATGTATTCTGTTTATTAATAAATGTTCACATAGAATATAAAATATAGGGGGTGGTAGAAGAAGAAAATATTCAAACAGCTCCGGGGAGAACCTTGAGTTTTCCCTGAGGTACGTTTATTGTCTTCTCTGAGGATGAGGGTCCCCAGTCCAGCTATAGAGGTGGTATAGACGTGGTAGGAGCTCAAGACCCCAGGTTTACTGAAGCAGCGATTCGGTGGGACAACCTTACAGATTCCTCCAGTAGACCAGTTCCTCCCAAAGTCCCACTGGGGCAAACCGATCATGGAAAAAATCGCTAACACAGTGCTCTCCAACGCCTCAGGAAAGGACAAAGCTCATCTCCTGGCAGTGAAGGAACCACACTCACGAGATTTCCTGTTAGCTGTTCCCAATTCCTCCAGGAACACTCGACTAGACCCACAGGCCATTCGGATTGGTGTTGCTCTTCGCCTAGCCGCCCCCATCCTCACCGAACTTAGGTGTATTTGCGGCAGGGCGACAGCTGATCAATACGGACTTCATGGTCTCGTGTGCCATACAGCAGAAGGGAAGTATGCCAGGCATGAGGAGGTCAATGACATGATAAAGAGAAGCCTCGCCACAGCCCGTTGCCCAGCTCAACGGAAACCCCAAGTGCAGAGGTCTGACGGAAGTCAAAAGCGTCCTGATGAAGCCACTGTGCTACCTTGGAAGGATGGAAAGCAGATTGTATGGGACTACACCTGTGCCGCCACATTGGCAGACACCTACTTGCAATACTCCGTAGTGGAAGGGGGTGGAGCTGCCAGTCACAGGAAGACCCAGAAGATCCGCAAATATGAAGACCTTTCCCCTTGCTATAGCTTTATCCCAAAAGGGTCGGAGACCCTTGGAGCATGGGGCAAGTGTGCTCTAAAGTTCCTCAAAGAGCTGGGTGGAAAGCTCATCATAGAAACCAAGGACCACAGGGCGACCAGCTTCCTCTTTCAGAGACACAGTGTTGCGATCCAGAGAGGAAATGCCTGCAGCATTCCGGGTACGCGGCCCACCGGCGGGGAGCTGGACGAAGTATTCGAGATGTAGCTATGAGTTGCATATGTTGTTTTACTTTCTATTGTATATTTGTGAATGTTTTGTCAATGTATTTTGTCTTTAAATAAAATATATGTTAATTAAATATAGGGGGTGGTAGGAGAAAATTCTCAAACAGCTTCAGGAAGAACCTTGAGTTTTCCCTGAAGCAAGTTTATTATTTTCTCTGAGGATGAGGGTCCCTAGGACAGTTCTAGAGGCGGTACCTCCCTATATATATATATATATATATATATATATATATATATATATATATATATATATATATATATATATATATATATATATATATATATATATGTATATATATATATATATATATATATATATATATATATATATATATATATATATATATATATATATATATATATGTATTTAAATGTATAACTTTTCAGTATGTGGTTTGTGTGTCCCCTAACTTATAATACAAAAGCATAAGTGGGCCCAGATTCTTGAGTATTAATGATAGCTCCCATGGTAATTAAAATACAAGTTTAATGTAATAATTAGAACAAGTAAATTTTCTTGCTACGTTTATTGGTGAGCGGCTCACATGTTAGTATATTCTGTGTGACACTAAAATTGTAATTTTCATTTACTGTTTATGGTAAATGAATGTGAACTACGGTATACCCTTGAAAACCTTGAAACAGAAATAATTCCCATCGTCCTAAATTAATTTGTAATCTTCCTTTATCCATAATATTAGTGTCTTCATCTATAATATAAATTTCTCAAATGAAGCCGACACAGTTTAGTGTATATCCGACTCTGATCTCTTAGCTATCACTAGGATTTTTCTCTTAAATCTGCATAGAAACTTTTTCTCGGTATTATTACAAGCCCGTGGAAGTTCATGATGACACTTCGACTTTCGTAATAAAAATAGTATCTAGGTCAGAAATACCGAGACTAGACCCTCCGCCCTTTCAAACTCATCTATCAAGTGTGCAACTTGCCACGTACAATTTCTCTGCCTTTCTGAACTCGTGCTTTTGGAGGAATGTCAGGAGGCAATCTCAGCACTTTCCAACTCATCCAATGATTGTCATCCCCAGAAATGTCAGGAAACTACCTCTCTGCCATTTCCAACTTATCCAGATGTCAGCTGCAGGCAAGTTAGAGAAACATAGATGGGGTTTCTCTCTACTGTTGCTTGCTCCATCCCTTGTGTCCTCCAAGCGTCATGATGCGCGCTGCTGAAAGCGACTATACAAGGTTGCTGCGAAAATCCCTTCACTCTCAGCCTTTATTCTTCTTCCATCTCATTTTCCCACTTTCCACTTCTTTTAGCTTCTTTTTCTCTCATCTTCTTAACCTCCCCTAACTTTAATACTCCTTACTTTCCTGTTTCCACCATCTGACAATCTCCCCTCACATTATTCTCCCTTTACTCCCATTCTCCTATAATCTCATTCTCCCGTCGTCTCCTTATATCCCTAGAACTCTCTTTCCCTCAGCAAATTCCTAAACATTTAAGTTCACTACCGTCTGGGTAATAAGCTGGAAGGCTGCCTGATTTCGACTGCTCCAGGTTCACGCTCGTGTCCCCGAGATGAGGATTCCATGAACTAGATACCAAGTACAATTTACAACAGGTAGAGGCAAGCTTTGATAGTTATCACTACTCTCTAATGCTAAGTATTTTAGATTAGAACTCTGGTGTCTTTTCATTTACACACTAACATAGGTACTCAGTGGGTGTTGATATTTATTCACTAACTCTGGTACTCACTGTTTGTTGATGTTAACACACTAACTATAGTAAATTAGCGTGTTTTGGTGTTTACACCCTAACTTTGGTATTCGCCACTAGCCATGAATAGGAGAGTACATTTAACTGTTTACATAAGCTCTGGTGCGTTTTCAGGAATGGTTTCAAAATTAACTAAATAGATATTCGTTTACTATTCTTTTTTACGCTTATCCTAAATCTACTTTAACCTTGAAGTAAATGATACCTAAATTCAATGAAAGCCTTTATTAACGACAAAGCTTCGCCTACATGGCATATTTTATCAGCCAGTAACTTGATAAAGCCTACTGTGTGGGAGAAACGATGTCGTTAATAAAAATATCAACTAGGTGTCATTTACTCCGCTCAGTCGAAATTCACACACCATTCCAGTCCATATTACAGCCATGGAGAATGTATCTCGAAATTTATCACACTAACGAAGGGAAGTGTTACCTGTATAATATGGTGATCAGTTACGCAGTTTGTCTATCAGTGACGGAACATACGTCAGTACAGGAGCATCTTGAGGCATCATCTGTGAATTTTGGACAGTTACTGATGTGACTTGCTCTGTGGAGTCTATTTATACAGGTGGAGAATTATTTACCCGAGGAAGTAGCTTCTATCTCCCCTATTTATTGAATACACTGCTTTATATCTTCATCCTGACTTCGTTATTATTCAGACATATGTATCTCAAGTATTAGTTTCAAGATTAATTATTAGCAACTCCTAGAGTATTAGTTATATTCTAGAATCCAATGATGCACATCTAGACACAGCAAGTAAACGAGGACATTCATCTGTAGGTTTCATACCCTCTCTCTCTCTCTCTCTCTTTCCCTCCTTTCTCTCTCTCTCTCTCTCTCTCTCTCTCTCTCTCTCTCTCTCTCCTCTCTCTCTCTCTCTCTCTCTCTCTCTCTCTCTCTCTCTCTCTCTCTCTCTCTCTCTCTCTCTCCCTCTCTCTCTCACTCCCCTGAGGAAATTCCTCTAGGTCCCAGGCAAGGGTAAAACATCGCCACCCTCGGAAAGAAACAAATGACATGCAAGGGAACATATACAAGGTGGAGAGAACTATGCATTTCCTGGAGCATATACTGAGCAAAGCTTAGTTTTCCTTATTTGTCTGCGTCCCTTTCTGCATCCCTCTGCAGTCCATATCTCTTTGTCAGCTTGTCTTTTTCTGATGGTGCTCTTATGCTTTTAGCCTTCCTCTTTCTCTCTCTCTCTCCTCTCTCTCTCTGTCTCTCTCTCTCTCTCTCTCTCTCTCTCTCTCTCTCTCTCTCTCTCTCTCTCTCTCTCTCTCTCTCTCTCTCTCTCTCTCTCTCTCTCTCTCTGAGAATTATTACACTTTATAATTTATACTAAGTTACGACCAGCCTAAAGATGGATGCATTCGTTGTTTATTTAAACAATAAACTTTTACTTTTATTTAATTATCATTACCAGAAGTTCTTGTGACAGTAATAGTAGTAATGGTAATGGTAGAAGAAGTTGTAGTAGTAGTAGTAGTAGTAGTAGCAGTATTATTAGTGCTAATAGTAATAGTAATAATAGTGAAGTTATTATTATATTATTATTGCTGTCTTTATTATATTAGCATCTGTACTATTATTACTAATATTGCAATAAAATATCATTTTTCAGCAATTACGAATATTAGAGTAACTTATGTACTACTAACTAATGTATTATTTTCTGCTCGATTTGTTTACCTTGAAGTAAATTGAAGCAACGGACAACACAGACCCTATGGTCTACTCCGAGATTATTTGCTTTGAAACCTGAAATTCAATTGTAATAGTTGCAGAATCGAAGAGCAGAGGGTTCTACTCTTGTCCTTTACTCTTTTGGTCCACGCAACTATTATTTTAATTAACAAAGAAACGCCATAACATATTGAAAAATGTGCCGAGATACTAATAAATTTAATTTCATTTGGGTTTGTCTGTAAAAAGTTTGCCTCTTAACTAAGATATTATACTAGTCAATCATTGTTTCCCTCCTTACACTTTATTTCCCTTGAATTGAATTGTATATTCAGGGTAAGACTTAAAGCATGAGCTACAAATGGGAATGGTGCTTGAAAATGCCTCAAGGTGAACTTTAGAATTTTGTCAAGATTCTACGTCAAGGTGTCTATTGTTAAGATAGTCTGTGACTGTGAGAGCAGTGTGTCCCGTGCCAAGTGACTAGCTTCACTCTGTAAATTAAATAGCTGTAGCCTAAAACCTAAGTCGTGAGTGCTTCCTTACTTACCAGTAGTGTGTTGCTTGAGTAATCGCCGAGTGGTGGCGCTGATGTACTTAACCACCACCATACCACTACACCATCACCGTAACTCCACTACCATCATCCAAGCCGATAACCTACTGAAATTCTCATTACAAAAGCAATGTCAGAAGGAATTGATTGCAACATAAAGCACATTATACAAGAGTAGACAAAGTGGAAACCAGAAGTACAGGACTTCTAATGATGCACAACCTAGTATATCAGTTTAGAATGATCAGACTCTTCTTTATAAAACCGAGCAAATTTATTTTTAACTTCAGCCGGTCTAAATGAACTAATGAGCAAACCAAAAACAGCCTAGCCACCTAAAGAAAGTTAAACAAGCGTTTGGGTTTGCTTCATTGCCACTGCATTTATGAATAATGTTGTTTATTATCGGTCCTCATAGCGCCAATGTGGCATCCACGATACTCTCTTAATACTCTATTAATCCCTATATTGGAATCAGAAACTAGACGACGTCTTTATCAGCCATGAGCGGACACGTTCATTAGTTTCCATTTTCAGTTTGGGGGTTACTTATATATTGCTCCAGCCACTTCATTGTGACGTTTATTCCTCTCTTTTGAGATTTTAGGTATCCGAATAACGTGATGATTCAAGGATATAAACAAAATTTGCTTCAATCCCCTCCCATCCGTCCCGAGCGAGTAATGGCAGTAAAGCTCACCACGACAAATGCATTATAAAACACAAAGGGCTGCATTCCTAGCTCGATCGCAATTCACCTTGAACATGCCTAAAATACCCTACTCATAAAACCGATTAATTCGCTAGTGCTCCCATTACGAGCGCCGGAAAATACAGCAGAGAGAAAAATATCTGCATATAACATCACATTGTATTAATACACAGTCTGATGAGCACGGTGACAATGAATGTATTAATAACATTATTTAGGAGGTAAATTATTTTAATAAATGCTGGCGCGTGATCTAGGAATATTACTGATGGAGTTGATTCCTAATGCTGACAGACAGGAATAATTCACTTTTCTGGCATACGCACCGAATTATTTACATTCCAAGAAATATCATCACTATTCGTAAATATAATGTTTTTTAATTCATCAAATTTTATGCTAATGAAGCGTGCTGTTAACCCATTTTATGTAAGAGTTACAGGGTGGGAACACCCCAAGTGTGAGGGTACGCAAGGTTGATATTTATGTTAAGTAATATTTTAACACACGCACACACACACACACACACACACACACACACACACACACACACACACACACACACACACACACACACACACACACACACACACACACACACATATATATATATATATATATATGTCTTCTTTCAACAAACCAATCGTGGTTTGTTGAAAGGAAAAATTCTGTTCCACTTCCTTATGGAGAATGTATATATATATATATATATATATATATATATGTCGTGCCGAATATGTAAAACTGGTCAATTAGCAAGAACTCATTTAAAATTAAGTTCTTTCTAAAATTTTCTCTTATACGTTTAAAGATATATTTTTTTCATTAATGTTAATGTAAAAATTTATAATTTTGCAACAAAAGAATCTTAGAAAACTTACCTAACCTTATTATAACAAGAACAATTTATTTTAGCCTAACCCAACTAAATATATTTTAGATTTGTTTACAATAATTTAATACTAAACAAACACAGTGAAATATATTTTTTTCGTTAGGTTCAGAATGATTTTGGCGAAATTATTGCATACACAAATTTTCACTTGTCCTATACGGCAAGATGAACGTTGCTATTTAAGCCAAGATCCCAAGTTCTGCCTATTCGGCACGACATATATATATATATATATATATATATATATATATATATATATATATATATATATATATATATATATATGCAAAACAACCACTGTGAAAGAGTAGTGAAATTCCAAGGAACTATGAAAGTAATGCATCAAAGGAAGGCAATTAAAGGGCTTAGACCACACCTCACAGTCAACTCCCACAACAAAGAAACACCTGACGGGGGAAAATACCGGACTCCTAAGAAAAGAGGAACATTGCAGTAAGTCCGCTGGTCCAACTAGACAGGTCCTCACGACATCCCACCAACAAATTATTCCACTCAAGAAACAAGGTTTATTACTTGTCCAATGTATTATTAAACTCTAACCAAATTTTATTAATTATAAATGAATCTAATTTATATAAACCTAAGGAAATATTCATATTATTTTCAAAACTGCTTTTTATGAAACAAGATTCAATTATATTTCTGTCAACCATGGACTTGCTTGATACAACTTTCTCAACTTTTTGAAAATCAATTGGAAGGTTAAGATCTCTCACATGAATAAATAGAGCATTGGAATCTTGTCCGGTTCTAATGCTATATTTATGTTATTTTAATCTAAGTTCGAGACTTTTACCAGTTTGACCGTAATAAACTTTATCGTAAATTTTACAAGGAATCTTATAGACACATCCGTCAGCATTTTGGGGGGAATTCTTTATCAAAAGTTTTTTTTACTGTATCAAGATTTTTGAATACAACTTTAATATTAAAAGTCTTAAGAAGAGAAGGCATATCAACCAAGTTTTCATGGTAAGGGAGAACCAACATATTTTTAGTTGAATAAGGTTGGTTGTCGCTTTTTGGGTTGTAAAAAGTATTTCTAGCAATTTTAAATGATTTATCAATTACATTTCTCGAGTTTTTCAGATCAATGGCTATTTCATAAATTTTGGATATTTCTTCATCTATGAACTCTGGACTACAAATAAGTAAAGTTTTCAAAAACATTGATGAGAAAACAGACGATTTAACTTATCTTGATGGGAAGAATAATAGTGTACATAGGAACAGTTATTTGTAGGTTTTCTGTAAATTTTAAATTTGAATTATTTGTTACTCTTAATAATTAAAACATCTAGAAAGGGCAATGAGTTATTTTCCTCAAACTCAACAGTAAAGTTTATAGAATGGGCTAAGCTATTTAATTTGCCAAGGAAATGGTGTATATCTACATTCTTGGGCATAAGACATAAAATATTATCAACATATCTGAACCATTTTGCTGTATTAGGGAGGATTGTGTTAAGCAATCTTGTTTCAAAAAATTCCATGTATAGATAACTAAGAACATGGAATTTTTTGAAACAAGATTCCTTAACACTTCCTTTGTTGTGGGAGTTGACTGTGAGGTGTGGTCTCAGACCTTTAATTGCCTTCCTTTGATGTATTACGTTTACATTCCTTGACAATGTGAGTAGTCACGAAAGTGCTTGGAATTTCACTACTCTTTCAAAGTGGTTGTTTTGCATATTTTAAAATCACCTGTTTACTGTGATCTTATTGCATATATATATATATATATATATATATATATATATATATATATATATATATATATATATATATATATATATATATATATATATATATATATATATATATATATATATAATGGGCTGGTAACCCCTTCTCCTGTATAAAATTACTAAAAAAGAGAAGAAGAAAAACTTTATAAAACTGGGTTGCTTAAATGTGCGTGGATGTAGTGCGGATGACAAGAAACAGATGATTGCTGATGTTATGAATGAAAAGAAGTTGGATGTCCTGGCCCTAAGCGAAACAAAGCTGAAGGGGGTAGGAGAGTTTCAGTGGAGGGAAATAAATGGGATTAAATCTGGAGTATCTGAGAGAGTTAGAGCAAAGGAAGGGGTAGCAGTAATGTTAAATGATCAGTTATGGAAGGAGAAAAGAGAATATGAATGTGTAAATTCAAGAATTATGTGGATTAAAGTAAAGGTTGGATGCGAGAAGTGGGTCATAATAAGCGTGTATGCACCTGGAGAAGAGAGGAATGCAGAGGAGAGAGAGAGATTTTGGGAGATGTTAAGTGAATGTATAGGAGCCTTTGAACCAAGTGAGAGAGTAATTGTGGTAGGGGACTTGAATGCTAAAGTAGGAGAAACTTTTAGAGAGGGTGTGGTAGGTAAGTTTGGGGTGCCAGGTGTAAATGATAATGGGAGCCCTTTGATTGAACTTTGTATAGAAAGGGGTTTAGTTATAGGTAATACATATTTTAAGAAAAAGAGGATAAATAAGTATACACGATATGATGTAGGGCGAAATGACAGTAGTTTGTTGGATTATGTATTGGTAGATAAAAGACTGTTGAGTAGACTTCAGGATGTACATGTTTATAGAGGGGCCACAGATATATCAGATCACTTTCTAGTTGTAGCTACACTGAGAGTAAAAGGTAGATGGGATACAAGGAGAATAGAAGCATCAGGGAAGAGAGAGGTGAAGGTTTATAAACTAAAAGAGGAGGCAGTTAGGGTAAGATATAAACAGCTATTGGAGGATAGATGGGCTAATGAGAGCATAGGCAATGGGGTCGAAGAGGTATGGGGTAGGTTTAAAAATGTAGTGTTAGAGTGTTCAGCAGAAGTTTGTGGTTACAGGAAAGTGGGTGCAGGAGGAAAGAGGAGCGATTGGTGGAATGATGATGTAAAGAGAGTAGTAAGGGAGAAAAAGTTAGCATATGAGAAGTTTTTACAAAGTAGAAGTGATGCAAGGAGGGAAGAGTATATGGAGAAAAAGAGAGAAGTTAAGAGAGTGGTGAAGCAATGTAAAAAGAGAGCAAATGAGAGAGTGGGTGAGATGTTATCAACAAATTTTGTTGAAAATAAGAAAAAGTTTTGGAGTGAGATTAACAAGTTAAGAAAGCCTAGAGAACAAATGGATTTGTCAGTTAAAAATAGGAGAGGAGAGTTATTAAATGGAGAGTTAGAGGTATTGGGAAGATGGAGGGAATATTTTGAGGAATTGTTAAATGTTGATGAAGATAGGGAAGCTGTGATTTCGTGTATAGGGCAAGGAGGAATAACATCTTGTAGGAGTGAGGAAGAGCCAGTTGTGAGTGTGGGGGAAGTTCGTGAGGCAGTAGGTAAAATGAAAGGGGGTAAGGCAGCCGGGATTGATGGGATAAAGATAGAAATGTTAAAAGCAGGTGGGGATATAGTTTTGGAGTGGTTGGTGCAATTATTTAATAAATGTATGGAAGAGGGTAAGGTACCTAGGGATTGGCAGAGAGCATGCATAGTTCCTTTGTATAAAGGCAAAGGGGATAAAAGAGAGTGCAAAAATTATAGGGGGATAAGTCTGTTGAGTGTACCTGGTAAAGTGTATGGTAGAGTTATAATTGAAAGAATTAAGAGTAAGACGGAGAATAGGATAGCAGATGAACAAGGAGGCTTTAGGAAAGGTAGGGGGTGTGTGGACCAGGTGTTTACAGTGAAACATATAAGTGAACAGTATTTAGATAAGGCTAAAGAGGTTTTTGTGGCATTTATGGATTTGGAAAAGGCGTATGACAGGGTGGATAGGGGGGCAATGTGGCAGATGTTGCAAGTGTATGGTGTAGGAGGTAGGTTACTGAAAGCAGTGAAGAGTTTTTACGAGGATAGTGAGGCTCAAGTTAGAGTATGTAGCAAAGAGGGAAATTTTTTCCCAGTAAAAGTAGGCCTTAGACAAGGATGTGTGATGTCACCGTGGTTGTTTAATATATTTATAGATGGGGTTGTAAGAGAAGTAAATGCGGGGGTCTTGGCAAGAGGCGTGGAGTTAAAAGATAAAGAATCACACACAAAGTGGGAGTTGTCACAGCT
>NC_091301.1:17927195-18009695 GCF_038502225.1 Cherax quadricarinatus | reverse complement strand
AGGCAGCACAGAAGGGAACATCAAGAGGGAATATACCAACAGGTGTTGGATGACATACGAACAACTGAGGAGGAGGTGAAGAAGCTCTTAAGTGACCTTGACACCTCAAAGGCGATGGGACCGGACAACATCTCCCCATGGGTCCTTAGAGAAGGAGCAGAGATGCTGTGCGAGCCTCTAACCACAATCTTCAACACATCTCTTGAAACTGGGCAACTACCTGAGAAATGGAAGACAGCTAATGTAGTCCCCATATTTAAGAAAGGAAACAGAAACGAGGCACTAAACTACAGACCTGTCTCTCTGACATGTATTGTGTGCAAAGTCATGGAGAAGATTATCAGGAGGAGAGTGGTCGAACACCTGGAAAGGAACAAGATTATAAATGAAAACCAGCATGGGTTCATGGAAGGCAAATCTTGTATCACAAACCTCCTGGAGTTTTATGACAAGGTAACAGAAGTAAGACACGAGAGAGAGGGGTGGGTAGATTGCGTTTTCCTAGACTGCAGGAAGGCCTTTGACACAGTTCCCCACAAGAGATTAGTGCAGAAGCTGGAGGATCAGGCACACGTAAAAGGAAGGGCACTGCAATGGATAAGGGAATACCTGACAGGGAGGCAGCAACGAGTCATGGTACGTGAAGAGGTATCACAGTGGGCGCCTGTTACGAGCGGGGTCCCACAGGGGTCAGTTCTAGGACCAGTGCTATTTTTGATATATGTGAACGACGTGATGGAAGGAATAGACTCTGAAGTGTCCCTGTTCGCAGATGACGTGAAGTTGATGAGAAGAATTAAATCGGACGAGGATGAGGCAGGACTGCAAAGAGACCTGGACAGGCTGGACATGTGGTCCAGTAACTGGCTTCTCGAATTCAATCCAGCCAAATGCAAAGTCATGAAGATTGGGGAGGGGCAAAGAAGACCGCAGACAGAGTATAGGCTAGGTGGACAAAGACTACAGACCTCACTCAGGGAGAAAGACCTTGGGGTGACCATAACACCGAGCACATCACCGGAGGCACACATCAACCAAATAACCGCTGCAGCATACGGGCGCCTGGCAAACCTGAGAATAGCGTTCCGATACCTTAATAAGGAATCGTTCAAGACACTGTACACTGTGTATGTTAGGCCCATACTGGAGTATGCAGCACCAGTCTGAAACCCACACCTGGTCAAGCACGTCAAGAAGTTAGAGAAAGTACAAAATTTTGCAACAAGGCTAGTCCCAGAGCTCAGGGGAATGTCGTACGAGGAAAGGTTAAGGGAAATCGGACTGCCGACACTGGAGGACAGAAGGGTCAGGGGAGATATGATAACGACATACAAGATACTGCGGGGAATAGACAAGGTGGACAGAGATAGGATGTTCCAGAGAGGGGACACAGGGACAAGGGGTCACAACTGGAAGCTGAAGACTCAGACGAGTCACAGGGATGTTAGGAAGTATTTCTTCAGTCATAGAGTCGTCAGCAAGTGGAATAGCCTAGCAAGTGAAGTAGTGGAGGCAGGAACCATACATAGTTTTAAGAAGAGGTATGACAAAGCTCAGGAAGCAGAGAGAGAGAGAGGACCCAGTAGCGATCAGTGAAGAGGCGGGGCCAGGAGCTGAGTCTCGACCCCTGTACCCACAATTAGGTGAATTAGGTGAGTACACACACACACACACACACACACACACACACACACACACACACACACACACACACACAAACACACACACACACACACACAAGCACACACACACACACAAACACACACACACACACACACACACACACACACACACACACACACACACACACACACACAAGCACACACACACACACACACACAAACACACACACACACACACATGCACACACACACACAAGCACACACACACACACACACACACACAAACACACACACACACACATGCACACACACAAACACACACACACAAGGGGACACAGTTGGAAGTTGAAGACACAGATGAATCACAGGGATGTTAGGAAGTATTTCTTCAGCCACAGAGTAGTCAGTAAGTGGAATAGTTTGGGAAGCGATGTAGTGGAGGCAGGATCCATACATAGCTTTAAGCAGAGGTATGATAAAGCTCACGGTTCAGAGAGAGTGACCTAGTAGCGATCAGTGAAGAGGCGGGGCCAGGAGCTCGGACTCGACCCCCGCAACCTCAACTAGGTGAGTACAACTAGGTGAGTACACACACAAACACACACACACACACACACAAGCACACACACACACACGCAAACACACACACACACACACACACACACACACACACACACACACACACACACACACAAGCACACACACACACACACACACACACACACACACACACACACACACACACACACACACACACACACACACACACACACACACACACACATACATACACACACACACACACACACTTGCATACACATGTATATTCCTATTATTATGTTATCTCTCTAAGAAGAGCTTCGTCCCGTTATGCCTTCTCCCTTCTCACCCTTATCTTGCAGAGAAAGACAACAGAAAATGGAAGGAAGAGAGCGATAGACAGATAAGATACATAGAAACAGAATTATAAAGACAGATACACAGAGAAGAAAAAGAGACCGAGAGAGACAAAGACAGGCAAAAAGAGAAAGTCATGAGAGGCAGAGCAAAAGAGAAAAGCTAGGCAAAAAAGGTAAAGAATGATTGGAAGAGAAACACAGGCAGAAAAGCAGAGGAAGATAGACAAGTAAAGAAAGAGGCATATGTAGAGGCGATTATTTTCTATTATATTCGACGATAATCACAAGAAATAATAATGATTCTGTTAGGTGTTCAGTAACAGAGCTGTTGGCACGTGTTTGTCCAGGAAAGATTGTATCAACAGCATGAGAAAAGTGTTGGAATACCCACACGTACTCTTGTTGACTTTCCTGAAGAGCCAACACAGTAGGAGGGGATACAAGGTCAATATGACCGCTTGTGCGTATGTGAAGCTGGTGTACTCACTAGTTAAAGCGTAAGATAATAGTCGCTCAACCTATACTGAGACAAACTTTTTTTATCATTGTAATAAGATAAATGCATAATTATGTAAAATATTCATAAATAATCAACATATTGGTGATAAGAAAGACAACATTTCTGTCCGTCCTGGATGGTAAGTCACTAGCTACTCGAAAATGATCTAGGATAGACCGACACGTTGTCTATATATCTTACCCAGTTTTAGTGCGTGTTCTGAATTACTCCAATCACGGTATTGTGACCTATATACTCATATGTACAGTATATTTTTGACTCCAACCTGAGTAACATTAATAAGGCTCCTAGAATAATCACCTCGACTATTAATAATACTTTACCACATAGTAATTAAAAACTTTTTTGTGTGTGTGAATATTTTTCCGGTTAACTCTAATTCCAACTGCTGAGCTGACATCTCTGAGCTACAGATCTACAGCAAAGAAGGTTCGCAAGGAGGCAGTATAAAATCAAGGAATTAGAACACCGTGGTAACCTGAACCATTCACTTTTTTCCAAGTAACCGGGTACTTCTGCAACAGACACCTATACAATACGACACCTATATAGCAGACACCAATACGATGGAAGCTCTGACGGGATTTTGCATAATCAACACCACGGTTAAAATAACAATAATTCAGCGTAGTTATTATGGGACATCAAATGATCATGACATACGTCAGTAATTTTCAATGAAAAATAAAGTAATAGCTAATGCCACCTTGAAACTGCAGAATCTCTGACCAGTAAGTCAGAGGTCGCTTTGTCGTGGCCCACAATAGGGCCAACGATTTCCATTGCAAATGTGTTAATAGGCACGACCATCTATCTATAGCCTCGCACACTAGTATATTTGCTTTTTGCCGCGTCCCGCCATAGGAACAACTACGACCATCTAACAGGCCATTAATTAATACAGTTACAAAGAAGATTAATTATTATAAAACATTTGTACCAGTTCAAAGCATTAATCTTGTTGCCATCCGGAAACCTCCCGAGTATTATGTGTTTGAAGATTTCACATTATGTGACATATTTTATTCCTTGTGTTCAGAGTTGTCGCTGGCAGATATGTTTAACTTAATACAAATGGGACATTTCAACAATTAATTATTAATGTTGAGATTAATTAAGGCTTAATTTAAACGGACTATGTATTGCAGCAAATATAGCATCACCACAGCCAGCATGTTTGAGTCTGTTGTGGTTAGCATTATGCTTTGTTGTTGATGCTTTTAATAGATTTTTTGATTTTATTGTTTTATTATTGTTCTTGTTGTCGCTGTTGTTGGTGGTGATTTCTGTTGTTTTTGTTTTATTATTGTTCTTGTTGTTGTCGCCATTGTTGTTGGTGATGCTGTTGTTGTTTCTGGTTTAGTGGTTTTGTTTTTGTTACCGATGTTCTTGCTATTTGCGTTGTTGCTGTTGTTGTTGTTGTTGTTGTTGCTGATATTATTATTGTTGTTATTATTATTGTTGTTATTATTATTATTATTATTATTATTATTATCATTATTATTGTTGTTGTTGTTGTTGTTGAGGATGATGATGCTTTTGTTGCAGTGATGCAAACGGCACTAAAAATCCTACAACCAGACAATTTCTCTTGTTTTATGGAAATCTGGAGCTTTATGCATTCCGAGTCAATTTGCAGAAAAAAAAATTGTTTAACGTGTTTCTAGAATGTTTCAGAAATTTTTTATATATTTTTTTCGAGAGAGATAACAGGACATTTTAGATATATGGCCGTAATTAAAAGTAACCGAGAAAATTACCTTAAACAAATAATTATTGTTATCTTTAGTAGGTTATCAATATTCTGTTGTGAGTGTGTAAGCATAAGATTCGTTAGATAAATTATGCAAGTAAATTTTACACATATAACCTGTCAGGTTTAGTTCGTAATAATAACAAAGGATAAATAAATAAATTACTTGACGGAGTTATCTGACTAAGAGTCAATACTGATGCAATTTCATTTAAATTTCACTATAACATGAACGTAGCAAACATGAAGTAAGATACGCCACACATACATTTATATATTTTGTTAGGTAAAAGGTCATAAGTGCAACTAATGCAACAGTTTATTGTGGCAACATTGTGACAGAATATACTTAGGTGAAACAACAAGAAACCTCGAAATACGTCTCAGTTAACATAGTGTATGGTAGGAACGATAACTTGAACAACGCCTGTGTACGACATCAGAATTCCGCCAACCACTTGATCAGTAATCGCTATTTCTAACACAAGCAGAATAAAGGCAGCTTCATTATTTCTGAGGTATTAGCAAAAATTCTCCTCAAAACAATAAAACCCGCCATCACATGGATCCTACCACTACTACCACCACAAGTACTGCAACTACCACTGTTACTACTATCACCACAAGTACTGCAACTACCACTGCTGCTACTACCATCACAAGTACTGCAACTACCACTGTTACTACTATCACCACAAGTACTGCAACTACCACTGCTACTACTACCACCACAAGTACTGCAACTACCACTGTTACTACTATCACCACAAGTACTGCAACTACCACTGCTACTACTATCACCACAAGTACTGCAACTACCACTGTTACTACTATCACCACAAGTACTGCAACTACCACTGTTACTACTATCACCACAAGTACTGCAACTACCACTGCTACTACTACCACCACAAGTACTGCAACTACCACTGCTACTACTATCACCACAAGTACTGCAACTACCACTGCTACTACTATCACCACAAGTACTGCAACTACCACTGCTACTACTACCACCACAAGTACTGCAACTACCACTGCTACTACTATCACCACAAGTACTGCAACTACCACTGCTACTACTACCACCACAAGTACTGCAACTACCACTGCTACTACTATCACCACAAGTACTGCAACTACCACTGCTACTACTACCACCACAAGTACTGCAACTACCACTGCTACTACTATCACCACAAGTACTGCAACTACCACTGCTACTACTATCACCACAAGTACTGCAACTACCACTGCTACTACTACCACCACAAGTACTGCAACTACCACTGTTACTACTATCACCACAAGTAATACAACGATTATATTATGCTTTGCACCTCACTCTGTACCAATATACCCTTTGTGTCCCTGTATTGTTTGTAACGACTTGACGAAGCTTCTGGAGAGCGAAACGTTGCCACAATAAAATGTTGTCATTAGTTGCACTTGTGTCCTTTTACCTAACATATTGTATGCAATTCTACCAACATTATTAAAAATAATTTGTAATTGGTTCTCTTACTGAATATCCAGAATTGTGACGAACCAGCAAAATTGTGCCCCAAATCTCTTTTCACTCAACACCTGGTATCAGTCAGGCTCTTAATATAGATGATCCCTATCACTTCTGTATTCAAGGAATATCATTTATTCATTTTAATGTGGTTAAAACTTACCATCACTTAAGATATTTTACTTTTTTTACGGAGCAGAATGGTACTAAAATCTCCAGTGAGGGGTTATCATGCTTTTCCTGACAACTAATATAAAATTACAACACAAAATGACATTTCGCAGCGCTGGAGTCTCTGGCTCTTATTCCACAGAATCAAATCAGATGAGGACCAGGCAGGACTTCATAGAGACCTGGACAAGCTGGACACGTGGTCCTGCAACTGGCTCCTCGAATTTAACCCAGCCAAATGCAAAGTCATGAAGATTGGTACGTATTGTGTACTGTAGTAAAGCGCGTAACTCTGATATGCACTACCAATCTCATGTGTACGAAGTACATACACACCTCTTAAAGTATGTTCTGTAACAATCAAGCGAAGGCTGTAAAAACCACACACATACGTATTGAGTTTTAACAATATTCTTCAAAAAGATGTAAACGGGAAAGCCTTACTGTGTAGCTGCATGCAAGGAGCACGCTAAATTATACCTAAGATAACCCTTGCCATTGTTTTTCCTTCTCACTGTCTCTCCCTCGTTATCATCTCCTTAGTTTGGTTTTTCTTTCTTCCACCCCACACCTTTTCAACACCCGTCTACACTTCTCTCCCAACATTTTTGTACTCTTTTTACCCTTTTTCCTTGAACACTTTTTCACCTCATATTTCTTGCTCTCTTACGTCTCAATTTCTTTTCACACTCACGACTTTCTCTCTCTTTTTCTCTCTCTCTTTTTTTTTTTACACAGGGTTTGACAAGGTTAAGGATCCCTAGTTTTATTCACAAACTATTTACAGGTTAAGGATTCCTAACTCTATTGACAAGCTAAGAGCTGTTACCTACATCAGCTCATTTGAAAGCATTTTTATTGTTATGAGACATACAAGTAGGGAACAGGATGAAGTTGGAGCCATCTGTGGGCCAGCATTTTCATTTGATCAACTGACTTTATCTCGTTGACATCATTATGCTGTACGAATGTGTTCCATACTCGAGTCATCCTGGGTATGTATGATCTCAGATGGAGTGATGTTCTGGAGAAGGGTACAGCCAGAGTGAAGTTGCTGCTTTCTGCCCGTCTTGTGGCATAAAAGCTTGTTTCACGCTGTCCTCGAAGTGGATCCAAGTGTGGTATTTTGACAATATTGGCCTTGTACATAACAGTAAGGCCACCCACATCCCTCCTATGTTGAAGGCTCTGCTGAAATGACAGATCTATCCAGGATGGGTCCAGGCGAGAGATGAGACGTCTTGCTCTGTCCTCTACTCTGTCAAGCAGTCGCAGATCAAGCTGTCTCGATCTTTCTCTTACCCTCAATTCAGGGGTCTCTCTCCCTCCCTTCTCTTCCATTTCCCCTTTTTGAATTAAACAAACTAAATACAAATACAGCACTTTCACTTCCCTGTTTCTCGTATATCTCCAGAGTTAGCGGCAGCGAAAACAAACTGACCTTTAATATCAACGTTGCTAATAACTCGACCTGAACGTTTTAACTTCCCTCGTTTATAATAACAGATGAATTATGTGGCTCTCAAGACGAACTACTAATAATATCTCAGAACCCTGGGTAAAGATGCATATTATTTTTGGCTCAGCTAAAAAATAATTCTAGTTTGCAGTTTTGAAAGCTGAATTTCCTGCTGGCTCACACACGCTGAAATGTTTTTGTGGGTTTTCTGCAGCGGAAATGATGAATGAGTGACAGGATTACTAGGGATCAGAGTCAATCAGGAAACACTAACGTAATTTACGGTGGGGCCAATCAGTGGCCAGAAGGCAGTGTCGGTACGAGAGTGCTGCCCATATTCGGTCTGGCTCAAATATTAATTAATACTGTTCTTTCTGGGTCCTTCAGTGTTGTATACTGTTAAATAATCAGCTCCAGCAACTCTGTAATTATGCAGTGAAAAATATTTCGCCATCAAATTTTGTAAATTATATCCAAAGAAATATCTCGCGCCTCCTACTCAACTCAGCATACTTGTTATTATAGGTTTAATTTTACATTGCAAAAGGAAAATGAAAAGCACCCAAAAAATATATGAATATATGAATGACATGATGGAAGGGATAAATTCAGAAGTGTCCCTTTTCGCAGATGAAGTGAAGTAAATAAGGAGATTTAAATCGGGCGAGGATCAGGCAGGACTTCAAAGAGACCTGGTCAGGCTGGACGTGTGGTCCAGCAACTGGCTCCTAGAATTTAACCCCGCCAAATGTAAAATCAAGAAGATCGGGGAAGGACAAAGACGACCGCAGACAGAGTATAGGCTTGGTGGCCAAAGACTGCAAACCTCGCTCAAGGAGAAAGATCTTGGGGTGATAATAACACCGAGCACGTCTCCGGAAGCACACATCAAACAGATATCTGCTGCAGCATATGGGCGCCTGGCAAACCTGAGAATAGCGTTCCGATACGTCAGTAAGGAATAGTTCAAGATTCTGTATACCGTATACGTCAGGCCCATACTGAAGTATGCAGCACCAGTTTGGAACCCACAATTGATCAAGTACGTCAAGAAATTAGAGAAAGCGCAAAGGTTTGCGACAAGGTTAGTTCCAGAGCTAAGGGGAATGTCCAACGAAGAAAGGTTAAGGGAAATCGGCCTGACGACACTGGAGGACAGGAGGGTTAGGGGAAACATGATAACGACATACAAAATACTGCGTGGAATAGACAAGGTGGACAGAGACAGGACGTTCCGGAGAGGGGACACAGAAACAAGGGAAGCTGAAGACTCAGATGAGTCAAAGGAATGTTAGGAAGTATTTCTTCAGTCATAGAGTAGTCAGGCAAGTGAGATAGTGGAGGCAAGAACCATACATAGCTTTAAGACGAAGAGGAGAGGCCAGGAGCTGAGTCTCGACCCCTGCAACCACAATTAGGTGACTACAATTAGGTGAGTACACACACACACACACACACACAAACAAACACACACACACACACACACAAACAAACACACACGCACACACACATACCAATACAGAACAGAAGGGAAACACAGAAGAGAAGGTAGATAGAAGAGGTAACAAGCGATAAATAGAAGATCAAAACTTACAAAACAACGTTTGCATTATCAAGTTAAAACTCTGGTAGAGAATTTTTTTTAGAATGAAACCTTAATCATATTTAATAAAATGGCTTAATAAAACTTTACGATATTTTAAGTTTCTTTGTTGTTAAGGAAGGGGGGGGGAGTAGGGGGATATCCAGGGAATGAAGAAGTTCTCAACATACAGGAGTGAATTTCTTATCCATTATCCATTAACCAAGGAAAACGATTTCAAAAAGGGTTGAAATTTTGCCCTCCACAGCAACTGCTCCCTGTCCACCCCTTTTCTCAATACTCAGTCCAACAGACATAAGTGTAAGTCTGACATGAATCTTCACACAAATTTTCAACTCAAATTTCTATCTACATTAAGAAAAAAAAGGGTAGGTTAGATATCTGTTGCTACGGAAAACCACTCAGGAGAACCAATACTGCTAAACACCTACCAACTCCCTCTGTAATACAGATGTATTCTTCCTCTCCCATGTTATTAGTCCCTTCATTGTATCGTTCTCCAGTAAATCAATCCATCCGTTTTCCTCCCATCTCTCCTTCCGGAGCACTCATTCTTTCCCTAACCCTTTCCCCTTCCTCCCTTTATCCCTTCTAAACGCCCTTTTCATTTCCCCCTTCACTATCACCCTCCTATCATCCATATTTTTCACTATCATCAGGGTGCCACCCGAAGTGGCATTGAGAAGCCCATTGGGATCATCCCTTCCAATTTATTACTTCCCCACCCACCCATTCCCAACAAGCTCGTTATTAGAACTATATTCCCCACTCTCACTTATAATAAGACCCTTTCTTCCTTAGCCTATCCTCTACTAGAGAAAAGAAAGGTATATCTAGCTCCTTAACTACAGAGCAAGAAGCATTGAATCAAGCCATAAAGAACCGGAACTAAAGAAGATGGAATCCTCGATAAAAGTTTACAAATAAATGAATGAGTAGCAGAAGAAATTAAGGACATCATCGACCTCCAAAAGATGAAACTAATAAAGGTAGTACCATATGCAGTACTCAGTTGGTGGAGTACTGAGTACTGAGTTGGTGGAGTATCACTACTAGTAAGGAGTTAATATTGCTTAGAAGAGAGAGGCATAGAAAGAAGTGGTGGTTTTCTTCAGTCACCTACGTAACAGATGAGGGTCACGATAGGTGCGAGGACCGCAATAGGGCTACTATAGTGAATATACTAAAAATGGTAAAGAAAACTCAAAAGGAAAAGGCAAAGCTACTTATGATGCTAGACTTTAGCCACAAAGAAATGGTTTGAAAAATGGGAGCAGCATTGGAAATAAAGCATAATTTATGGCATGTGTGCTGGAGAATATAATGTGCCAGTACATCCGGAATACAACAAGACGAGGGGATACACCTACTACGCTTACTGTTTCCCATGAATATTATAATAATCCTCATACTGCTGATGTTGCTGCAGCTGTTGCTGCTGCTGTTGCTGCTGGTGTTATTGTTGTTGCTGATGTTGTTGTTGCTGTTACTGCTGCTGTTATTGATGCTGCTGGCATTGCTGTTGTTGCTGCTTCTGCTGCCACTGCTACTTCTGTTGTTGCTACTGCTACTGTTGCTGTTATTGCTGCTGTTGTTTCTACTATTCTTATTGCTGCTATTGTTTCTGTTATTGTTATTGCTGCTGCTGTTTCTGCTATTGTTATTGCTGCTACTGTTTCAACTGCTACTGCTGATGTTATTACTGCTGGTGCTCCTGTTGTTATTGCTGCTATTGCTGCTATTTCTGTTGTTATTGTTGGTAATGCTGCTGCTGCTGCTGCTGTAGTTATTGCTGCTGCTATTACTACTGCCGATGCTGAAGCTGCTCTTGTTGCTGCTTCTGTTGCTGCTGCCACGGTTTCTGCCACTGATACTGATGCTGTTCATGCTGCTGCTGCTGCTGCTGCTGCTTCTGGAGCTCCTCTTGCTCAGTGTACAAGCTCTTAGTCAACAAACACTTTAGCCTCGCCATATTTACTTAGTCGGAAACAATATTTGAAGAAAAATGGTGCGCTAAACTTCAATGACATGTGCACAAAACACTTATAAATAAAATCTATTCATATTCCAGGAGCAGCAAATGCTCCACGTTTTTAACTAAAGCATCTGGCACATGTTCTTGATGAAGATAAATGACAGTCGATAACCTTATCAATCTCACGAGATGGAGTTGACAGAATAAAGGCCATGGAAGTTGTTTACGCAGTAAACCTGTCAATATTTGAGGCTTGAGCAGTCACGCGACAGAGAGACGGTGGTGCTGCACGATAAGGGTGGAATGAATCTTTTATTTCCCGGGAAGGGTGTTGGGGGGGGGGGATGGGGTGAGAAACTGGTGAGAGTGTGGGAGAATTTGGAAGGTGTGAGGAGAATGTGGGGAAGTGGCTGGGATCTTGTGACAGAATTAGGGAGACTGTGGGGAAGGTGATGAGGGGTGTGGGGGGAATTAGGAATGGTGTGTGTGGGGGGAACTGAAGAGGATTCGTCATAGTAAGGGAGGGTGTGGGGATGGGAAGGTGTTAGGTAGGTGAGGAAGATGTTGGAGGAGGAGGAGGAGGAGGAGGAGGAGGGGAGGATGTGCGGAAGTTGGAGAGGGTGTGGGGGTAGGTAATAGTAGTAGTAGTAGTAGTAGCAGTAATAGTAGTAATAGCAATGGTAGTGGTAGCAATAATAGCAGTAGTAGCAGCAGTAGTAGCAGTAGTAGCAGCAGTAGTAGTAGTAGTATTAGTAGAAATAGTAGTAGTAGTTGCAGGAACAGCAACTACTACTACTACTACAGTAATTGTAGTAATAGTACCAGTAGTAGCAGCTGTGACGAATTGTGAGGTGGGAATTATTTATGGAATAGCAACTAGCCGTCAAGAAAGTGATAGAGACCTGAAAAACAGTGAATTATAGCAACAAGGAAAGGAAAGCATTTCTGTATAACTCTAAAAAGTTTTCCTTGATCAAAACGTTGTTATAATTAAGGTTTTCGTGTGACTGAGAGTCGTTTTTGAGTGGGGCTGGGTGGTGTTGCGTTAGGTGGGTGGGATGGTGTTAGCAGGGTGAAGGTTTAGGGTGATGTGACACGATGTGTGGGAGTGGTGTGTGAGGTGGAGGTGTGGGTGGTGTGTAGTGTGGAAACAGGGCCGGATTAAGGCATAGGCTTTTAAGCACTGCAGCCCAGAGGGTTCCGCCAGCTAGAAGGCCTCCAGAAATTAAGTGAAAAGTGTTCACAATTTATTTCCAAGAAATCACGCAAAGCAAATGTTTGAATTTTAAGTGTGGTTAGCCTTGCAAAAAATCACTGGAGGTCTCACAGTACCTGTAGGCCAGGGGGCTACAAAATCTTAATCCAGCGTCTGGGTAGAGATGGTATAGGGTGGTGTGTGAGGTGGGGTGATGTGGGAAGGGTTCTATGCAGTACTGAGAGGGAGAGGTGAGAATTGGGTAGGAGACGAGCTAAGGGAAACACAGTAAGGATGAGCTGGAAGAGGATTTGCAGTATAGTTAAGATAATGTAATGGTTCAGTCAGTCAAGATCCATCATTACCTAATATTTCATGAAGTGACAGAACGTCAACAAAGGTTGATGACTGTTCGTTTACAAATGAATACAAAGAGAGAACTGTCACATGAAAATAGCTATTAATCTACAAGAATGTCTTTAAACATTCTTAAGTAGGCTAAGAAAAAGCTAAGAATACTAAATTACAATGGATGAATTTATACATCAGATTTTTCCCTCTCGTAAAACAAATATCAAAGAAATTGTCAAGTGTTTAGAACAACTGTGACTGAAGTATGATAAAAAAAAACAGAAAAAATATATAATCACTGTCGATAATCACCAGGCGCTCCTTTAGGAAGATAGTCGAGTTTCTTCATGAAATGGAGATCTCACCAGAAGTTTAGAGCCGCTCAGAGTTTGGTATAGTACCTCCTACGTTAATTAGCTAGTCCATTGAAAGTTAACCAACGTGAAGGGAAGAGTTGAAACCATGAACCAGATACTGACGATAAATTGCACTGGCAAGATTTGTTTTTAGCCCATACTACCATCAAAAATAGTCATCAGTGTTCTATCGAAAAATAATGGTAAAGAAAATATAAAACTACCATTCGTATTTTAAGAGAGAATCGATTAAATTTACTAACATAGAAATATACAATTGTTTTGAGATAAAATGTTAACCCTGACGACATAAAGCATCATACGGGTATAATTGCTTTATCTGATAACAAAATTTATTCCCATGACGTACCAGAATGGGGAGAGACAACTGAGCTTCTTCCTCATCCCTCGATACAATACTTGTTACCACTAAGCATCTTAATTAATAATGCGTAGAAAATATCAGGGAAATTATTCTGGGAATATAATAAACAATTATTTATTGCAATAACAATGAAAGTTACTGAGTATAAACAAGTCATGGTATTTGTTCATAAGAAACTGCGTAAAGAATTGGGATGGGAATAGCTTAATAATAATGGGAGTATTACACTGGAATGATTCACTGCTGCGAAACATTGAAACACAAACTTATTCGAACGAGAGAAATACTTACAATCAGTTAGTCTTCACTTATGAAGCTCCACTTTGGCACTTAATTCATCCGCAGCCACGACTTGGCCTCTGCTCTCGGTGTATACTTCAAGGTCCCACCCTCTTATGACTACCGTTTTTTTTTTTATTCGTCGGTATTCTCCCGGCCCGGGTCTTTTCCAAGTAGTGGTGACCCGGCCTTGGCTCCCTATCTGGGGAGTGTCTCTATGACTACCCAGAAAGCTTTCAAGACCTTCTCCTACCCGTAATGAAGGAACGAGCAACCACCAATCCCACTACTTTAGTAATTCTTAATGGTTGAAGTGATAAGGTTAATACTGGTTTGCATAGTGCAACATAGCAACATCATAATCATGACATGATCCTTCACACATGTATCATCATGATATGATCCATCACTTATGTATAATTATGATATGATTCATAATACAACACATCATGTTGAAATGAATAAGAAAGTTATTATTTTTTTTTGGATCAGCATTACAAGTGGCAGTTTACATTAATATGTAAGACTACATCATTTAACATATAATATTCAAATTGGTAAATTATCTACTATATAGATAAATACACAAATGACGAAAGAAAAATGAAATTAACATTATATTAAGAGGCAATGGATAATGAATATCAGCAAATGGTAATCGAGAGACAGACTGCTCTTCCAGCGAGTCTTAGCTCCTTCAAGACTTCAGCTGAGCTTGTTCAAATATTTGATTATTAATAAACCATAATGCTCTATATTTTATGCAGTAATAAACCAGACTTTAAAACATTTTGAACGAGGCCTTCAGAAGCATAGCCAAGATTTACATAAAGTCAAAGTCTTAACGCAAATTTTTAAACTATATATTTTATTGTTGTTTTTCTTGCATATAGCAATTACTTAATTTTGCATGAAGGTCTGCAAAATAAATAGCCTTATATAAATACTGCAGATCCTGTATGAACGTCATGTAATAATAAGCTGCAAAATCGGAGGATGCCTTTAATTCACTCAATTAAGTAGCGGACCTATGATATGCCCGCCAACAAGGGCATATCTGTGTCTACACTGTGCACAGTAAATCAGACACAGGTGATCGAGGGTGCTGAGTTCACTAAATGGTAAGAATACTTTCTAAAAGACGAACTGGTTCACCTTGGAAAGAAAGAACATGGCACATATAGCTCTTGCAAGATATAAATCATCACTTCTTAGCGAGTTTATTAGATAACACATTTAATGTTCCTAGGAATGATGTGCGTAATTTTCGAGCTTAAGCAAGCAAAGAAAATTTTACCATGTAATTAACAACACACATGGGCTGCAGTCCTGTATCGCAGACTTTCTTTTACTGAATGGTTACTCAGACAGCTGTTAAACTGGTTATCCAGCTGCCAGATCTTCTGCGGCCCGGCACCACATTCGCAAATGTTTTGTTAGTGGGATGTTAATGTTTTGTTAATGTTTTGTTAGTAGGATGGATTGAGAAGGACCTGCCTAGTTTGGGCCAACAAGCCTGCTGCAGTGTTCCTCCTTTCTTATGCTCTTATGTTCTTATATCAGTAGACATAACACGCCAGCGATTGCTTCTTCCCGAGCCGTTGCTATGGGCCAATAATACCACTGAATGGAAAGTCTTGTTTCAGGTCATTTTTTATGGCGCATACAATGACAAAAATTGTGCTGTATGATCCATATGTAAAGGAATATTAAAATGTTTTTTTATAGGTTTAAAAAAATAAGTGGCTAGAAAATATACTTTTCTCTTGGCAATGCTACTGAACGATTCTTAATCTACAAAAACTCTACGTTTTGTTATATTTAGTTATTTTTATTTGCGCTGCAAATAAAAATAACTAAATATTCACATCTGAGTTACGGTCAAGGAACTCAGCATCACATCATATAGAATTGATCCTGTCATTAGAAAAATACCTCTCTTGGCTACAGTCAACGTAAATTCTTCTGATAGGGAGAAAATCTCATTCTCTGACACTAGTGTACCTGGTTAATGTTGATATTATTTGTTAAACTTTTATTTGTTTCGCATTCCTCTTTTTCTCTGAGCACAAAGAGAAAGGAGGGAAAGGGATCAGGAAAGGGAGGAAGGAAGGAAAGCGACCATTAACACCAGAAAGACCTTCCCTTTGAGAATGGTTCTGTCTCAGGAGGCTTTCTGAGAAGCGGGTGAACTACAGTAACCTAGCTTCACAAGCAGGAAGAGTGCACAGCAGGAGTGACCACTGAAGAAGATTCCTTGGCTAAATCTGAAAGTTAAAGCTTGAGTTTCTTTGTTTTACTTTCTAACTTAGCGATAACACAATAAACACTGAATCTATATTTGGTTTAAAATGCAGAGAAGACAAAAAAAAAAATGGCGAAATCAACAGTTCAGGGAATAAATACTTGACATTATTTAACTATAAGTTTCAGAATGAGCGCAACACCGCAAACATAACTAGGTAAATACAGTCATTCCTGCGGAATTACGGAGCAATTCCTCCGTTAATCCCCGGAATCTTCAATAAATTGAGTAAATCCACTGCTTTCTAGATTACCGGTGTCATTATAGCTCCACCGGGAGCAATACAGAGCAATTTTTACCATAATAACCACTCCCAGGTCAGAGTAAGTACATTATATAGTGGTAGTGGGGTCTTAAAAAAAGTTACGGACAGGTTATGTTGCCAAGATTCTCTTGTATGTTTCACTGAGAGTGACCGTGTGTTTCTGAGAGAGAGAGAGAGAGAGAGAGAGAGAGAGAGAGAGACAGGCAGACAGACAGGCAGACAGACAGAGACAGAGACAGAGACAGAGACAGAGAAGTGATGACTAATTACCGTTTATCCAGTCATGTGGTTAACGTAATAATACTATTCTCAGCACATGCTTTGTACAAGCCACATGTAAATAACACCTTGTGTGCCCCGTCCTAAAGACCATGGTCAAAAATTATCTGTAAGGTTTACATAAATGTTCAAATACCCGGGACACCATCTTTCTTTCCTGGAAAAGCTGCAATGCGGGTATATATTATTTTTTCCAAGTTAACTTTTTGAATGAAGCAGAAGAATACTTTTAGCGAATACTTCTAAAAAATGAGAACAAAAAGTATATTTACTCAAATTCTTTAAATTATTTCGTATATTTCGTTTTAAGTATGTATTACATAGAAAATAAGAGCATTTTCTCGAGATGGAAAAATAATTAAATATATGTAAATTCTAAATCGTAGAACTGCAGTCGTCCCTTGCATTAAGACGCTGCCGAGGCGCAAGAAAATAATGGAGCAGAAAACAACTAACGCTCCTTCCAGTTTGAGATGTCAGGTCGCGTTTTTTTTCTTGTAATAAATGAAGATTCATCGCTGAAAGTTTTAACCGACGATAATTTCCGAAATTCATTATAGGACCCACCTAAGGAGGGAGGGAGGTGTGAGAGGTGGGTGAGCTACTGAAATCCTAGATACGCTTGCCGAAGTAGAAAGAAATTTATATTATTTTTAAATAAAATAGCAAAATTACAGAGAGTGAAAATTTTGGTCATCACCAAGCGATAAGTTGATGCTTCAATATTTAAACAATTGATGTTCTTCCCTAGATAACAATGTCTTCCGCCAGAGGTAAAAATTACCAGTATTCTCAGACGAGATTATATATAAGAAAGTTCTTCAAAATAAGTAAAAGCTATGTGTTCTGCAAGGGAAATTATTCTTTAGAGGTTAAAATTTATATATTCTTATTCAATTGCAAGCAAAATTATATTATCATTTTGTTTATTGCCAAGTGAAAGAGGAAACGGTTAGATAAACAAAAAGGTGTAGGATGAGTGGGTGTGCTCAGAAGGGGCTGACAGACGAGATGAAAGCTGTTAAAAGAGTCAACAAGTGTGGTCAGCACAAGAGCTTCCGTGACGAGCAGCCGCTGATAGTGTTGACGGGTGTT
The DNA here is from genome assembly GCF_038502225.1 of Cherax quadricarinatus. Lineage (NCBI taxonomy): Eukaryota > Metazoa > Arthropoda > Malacostraca > Decapoda > Parastacidae > Cherax > Cherax quadricarinatus. The sequence goes on along the minus strand of NC_091301.1, from coordinate 17,991,667 downwards.
CCCTGTTCGTTGACTGTCCACACTATAACCTGCTAAATCTTTTCCCCTGCACAGCCTCACCAACATCACACGTTCCAAGGCCGTGCCTCGCTCATACCGCCGGTCCCCCCCAATCTACCGCGCTCACACCACCCGTCCCTCTGTCCAACATCGCCAAAACCAACAGTTCCCCAGTCCTGTCCCAGCCTCACTACCCGTCAACTTGTATGGGTAGAAACACAACATACAGTACAAGCTTGTACTGGGACTATATATGGAAGCGCCAAACTCAGCACACGCCACATTGCTTGTCCAAACCTCTCTTCAACATATAATTTATATACGGGATTATGAATTGATATGATTTGCTGAACTATAGCATTATATTAATATTATTATTGTACGAAGCTTGATTATTTGGAACAGAGGCTATCGACTACACGAGAATCATTTAGGTTGCATGTCACATGTACAAGGATCCCGTATTACGTAAAACTGGTATAAAAGTATACAATTAGCTCATATACAGAGAGACATACTCCATTAGGTATATAAACCCATTATACGAGATAACTCAAGCTCAAACATTAGTAACCGTGAGATTTTCTCTCAGTGTATATAGATATGATACTGCATGTGGAATAAATCATCTGTACTAAGCATTTCGAGCAATACATTTCGGTGCAAGACATGTTAAGTTACAGAATGATACTGCGTGTGTTATATTGCAAGGCAATTAAATTCTGCAATAATGTTGAGCTAACAATAATGCATTTCACTCAGGCAATTATAACGTCCCAGTTTAGAATTTGCACCACAGTGAGGAAGAACTGTGAGTACAACACAAGCCCTGTGAGTAACACCAACACTGTGAGGAACACCAGCACTGTAAACAACACCAACACAGAGCAACACCAGTACTGTGAGGTACACCAGCACTGTGAACAACACCAACACAGAGCAACACCAGTACTGTGAGGTACACCAGCACTGTGAGCAACACCAACACTGTGAGCAACACCAGAACTGTAAGCAACACCAACACTGTGAGGAACACCAACACTGTGAGCAACACCAACACTGTGAGCAACACCAACACTGTGAACAACACCAGAACTGTAAGCAACACCAACATCGTGAGCAACAACAACACTGTGAGCAACACTAACACTGTGAACAACACCAACACTGTGAGCAACACCAGAATTGTAAGCAACACCAACACTGTGAGGAACACCAACACTATGAACAACACCAACACTGTGAGCAACACCAGAACTGTAAGCAACACCAACTTCGTGAGCAACACTAACACTATGAACAACACCAACACTGTGAGCAACAATAACACTGTGAACAACACCAGAACTGTAAGCAACACCAACATCGTGAGCAACAACAACACTGTGAGCAACACTAACACTGTGAACAACACCAACACTGTGAGCAACACCAGAACTGTAAGCAACACCAACATCGTGAGCAACACTAACACTGTGAACAACACCAACACTGTGAGCAACACTAACACTGTGAACAACACCAACACTGTGAGCAACACTAACACTGTGAACAACACCAACACTGTGAGCAACACCAACACTGTGAACAACACCAACACTGTGAGCAACACTAACACTGTGAACAACACCAACACTGTGAGCAACACCAGAACTGTAAGCAACACCAACATCGTGAGCAACACTAACACTGTGAACAACACCAACACTGTGAGCAACACTAACACTGTGAACAACACCAACACTGTGAGCAACACTAACACTGTGAACAACACCAACACTGTGAGCAACACTAACACTGTGAACAACACCAACACTGTGAGCAACACCAACACTGTGAACAACACCAACACTGTGAGCAACACCAGAACTGTAAGCAACACCAACATCGTGAGCAACACTAACACTGTGAACAACACCAACACTGTGAGCAACACTAACACTGTGAACAACACTAACACTGTGAGCAATACCAGAACTATGAGCAACAACAGCAACGTGAGCAATACTAACACTGTGAGCAACATCAACACTGTGAGCAACATCAACACTGTGAGCAACACCAACACTGTGAGCAACAACAGCACTGTGAGCAATACTAACACAGTGAGCAACACTAACACTGTGAGCAACACTAACACTGTGAGCAACACTAACACTGTGAGCAACACTAACACTGTGAGCAACACCAACACTGTGAACAACACCAACACTGTGAGCAACACTAACACTGTGAACAACACCAACACTGTGAGCAACACCAGAACTGTAAGCAACACCAACATCGTGAGCAACACTAACACTGTGAACAACACCAACACTGTGAGCAACACTAACACTGTGAACAACACCAACACTGTGAGCAACACTAACACTGTGAACAACACCAACACTGTGAGCAACACTAACACTGTGAACAACACCAACACTGTGAGCAACACTAACACTGTGAACAACACTAACACTGTGAGCAATACCAGAACTATGAGCAACAACAGCAACGTGAGCAATACTAACACTGTGAGCAACATCAACACTGTGAGCAACATCAACACTGTGAGCAACACCAACACTGTGAGCAACAACAGCAGCACTGTGAGCAATACTAACACAGTGAGCAACACTAACACTGTGAGCAACACTAACACTGTGAGCAACACTAACACTGTGAGCAACACTAACACTGTGAGCAACACTAACACTGTGAGCAACACTAACACTGTGAGCAACACCAACACTGTGAGCAACACTAATACTGTGAGCAACACTAACACTGTGAGCAACACTAACACTGTGATCAACACTAACACTGTGAGCAACACCAACACTGTGAGCAACACTAACACTGTGAGCAACACTAACACTGTGAGCAACACTAACACTGTGAGCAACACCAACACTGTGAGCAACACCAACACTGTGAGCAACACCAACACTGTGAGCAACACTAACACTGTGAGCAACACTAACACTGTGAGCAATACCAGAACTATGAGCAACAACAGCAATGTGAGCAATACCAACACTGTGAGAAATACCAACACTGTGAGCAACACCAACACTGTAAGCAACACCAGCACTGTGAGCAACACCAGAACTGTGACCAACATCAACACTGTGAGCAACACCGACACTGTGAGCAACAACAGCACTGTGAGCAATAATAACATTGTGAGCAACACTAACACTGTGAGCAACACCAACACTGTGAGCAACACCGACACTGTGAGCAACAACAACACTGTGAGCAACAACAGCACTGTGAGCAACAACAACACTGTGAGCAACAACACCACTGTGAGCAACACTAACACTGTGAGCAACACCAACACTGTGAGCAACACCAACACTGTGAACAACACCAACACTGTGAGCAACACCAACACTGTGAGCAACACCAACACTGTGAACAACAACAGCACTGTGAGCAACACCAACACTGTGAACAACAAAAGCACTGTGAGCAACACCAACACTGTGAACAACAACAGCACTGTGAACAACACCAACACTGTGAACAACAACAGCACTGTGAACAACACCAACACTGTGAACAACACCAGCACTGTGAGCAACACCAACACTGTGAACAACAACAGCACTGTGAGCAACACTAACACTGTGAGCAACACCAACACTGTGAGCAATACCACCACTGTGAGCAACACCAACACTGTGAACAACAACAGCACTGTGAGCAACACCAGAACTGTGAGCAACACCAACACTGTGAGCAACACCAACACTGTGAACAACAACTGCACTGTGAACAACACTAACACTGTGAGCAACACCAACACTGTGAGCAACACAAACACTGTGAGGAACACCAACACTGCTACGGACAAAACCCTTTGTTAAAGGCAACATTGTGGGGAACGCAAAAATTTAAGATGATATAATAGAATAATTCAATAAGAAAAAAACACACACCCAAATAGAAATTGAAGGAGAAATAAATGTAATTAAGACAGTTCCTTGAAATGCAAACTGACTCTGTAAAAATAATTATCCATCACGCATCCATTTCAGAAATAATTTATATATTGGAAAGAATGCTGTTTAGTCCTCATCGTTAAAAAAAGGACATAAGAAACATTACATAGACCGGAGTAAACCTACGTCGTTATTTTAATGGACTTCGTTGGGTACTTTGTATCCTGTCTGCAGTGCTGCACCTATATAAGATATCTAATATTACGACCACTTCTCTTAAGATGAATACTGCCAAGTGGTCTGTGATTAAAGTGAAGACCATGTCTTTTCTGTAAGATGCATGATAGCCAAAAATAAACGAATTACTAACAGATTGTCTTGCTTGTCAACCTGTTATAGTTCACAGTATTGCAAACACCAAGATTAGATTTAGATTTTTGCCACCGAAGTGGCTAGTTTACTGTGCACCCTATATCTATCCTGTGGACGCTAGGGCAAGAGCATATGGATACACAAAAGGCCTAGGAAGTATGCCCCAAAAAGGTTAACAGGAGTACATTTGGATTTATATCTACAGTTTACTTTTCTGCTACAAGCAAATTTAGGAAATTTACTAAGTATACGATATACTAAGTATAAGATATACTAAGCAAATTTAGGAAATTTGCTTAGTATATCTGCTATCTTATTTTCATTAATAAGATATCTTGACATGTCACATACGTTATTATACTGTCTATCTCTATATTCCTCAATAAGTGGACAATTATGCACAAAGTGTTCAAGACAGTTACCATATGCCTGACCATATAATTTGCATTTGATTTGATCTACGTTCATGTTATAGATCTACCCAGGCTTCTAATTGCATTCCTGTAACATTCATTTTCATTATTTACTTCTCTTCTAATATTATTCCTAATGCTAAACACAGATATACCAAAGTTATATTCTACATTCTCTCTTCTTGGGTAAAATATCAATTTTGTTATCAAGGAGTAATCCAGTTTGTGATCCATAGCATTTGTACATTAATTCTCTTTTTTTCATGATTTTTGAGTATCTATACCTGGCTTCTCCAATGAGCATGTTGTTAGAGTCATTATGTGAGTCAAGAGCCTTCAGTGATGACATAGATTCAGGAATGATGACAGTCCAACTCAGTGTCATAAATTAGCTTTAGCGCCAATAGGATTGCAAACAATTCAGTTTGCAGTGTAGACGCCCACCAAGGCTGGCACTAGTCTTCTAAAATATAAGACACCGCATTCCCCTCAAAATTTGAATCAGTTTTTTCAAACGCTGCTTTTATGTGTGTATTTGTCTTTATTACAAGATTTCTAACATTGTGAACATTTTGTATGACAGAACATAATAAATATAAATAAATTTGTTATTGGTGACACTACATTTTTTTTTTCGTTATCGTTGTAATATGTTCCTCAGATGAAAACCATAGCGTCTTCAGTCGCCTTTTTATATTAAATATATTTACACATAATAAATGAGCGATGCTTTGTTATCATTATTATTCATGTAAGAAATGTCATCCAGATTAACAAAAACATTGAACAACCATTTTATAATGAAACGCCACGATGCGCATACCAGAGGAAGAGCCATTGCCTAAAACAAGTAGTTATGACATCCTTCTTCGCTGTTTATCGAGGTCGAAAAATTTATTCTCACTATAATTTAAAGTAATGTACAAGTGAAATAATTCCGAGGTTCTCCTATTATCAAGTGTCGAGGTATGACCATAGCAACAGTTTAACTTAGAGTCTCATAACGAGTTTTTATATTGTATGTATTTAATAGTCACAAACAGAAGTTGGCAACACCAACACCTCAGAACAGAACTGAATTAAAACTTAAGTAATAATGAGAAATCTAAAAGGTGATGTGCCTGATTCCTACTAATCTTATAAAACTTTCCAACGATGAGAAAAAATGTGAAATGGAAGAAGATTCTCATTCGTGTTCTTGTCTGCATTTTATTACTGCACATCAAGTCAGCTTAAGTAATACCACTTCTCTACTTTAAATAGTTTACAAAAACGTAAACTTTGCAGAACTAGCACTGTGTGCAGCGTTGCCGCGTTTAAAAAGACGGTACTAACCATTGCAGCGCGTATAATACCAGTATAGAAAGAGGACCTTTCTATATTGATAGCTACACAACTGGCTTACTTCATGTGTACATCCAACGAAACGGGACTTAGCGAATTTAACAAACATTATTACTTGTTAATATTATTTATTCCATCATTCGCTTTGTTTCCTGGAAAGCAAACACTAAAAAATAATTGTCTAAGTTAATTATGCTTTATATGACGATGAATTACAATGTTATTCCCTAATTACATTACAGGAGTTTGTGTTGCTCAACAGAATCACAGGACTTCCTACCATCATGGTTGTGCCTTTATCACGCAAGATTATTATTCGCTCCTATTGTGTATTAAAATATAATTGCTTATGATTCTTTAAAAGAGGAATAACTAGTAGGTTGGTGGCTCGGTCTTGCAAACATGTGTGTTGTCGCGTGACCTGGAAAGTGGCTTCCTGACATACTATGGTTAATTTTTTCATAATGATGGGAGTGCAGAGGCTGATGTTCTTATTTGCAGTGTTAATTCTAGCTACACTGGAGCATTTGTTATAATATACCTGGCAATCCTCAGAGTACTGAATCTTCCTATGTGATAATGATTTTAGCCAGTGCGAATAAATTGTTATATTTGATTAGTAATTTGTATTTTTTTTCCGCAGTGCAACAATTTTTAAGGATCTTCCTGTGTCTGCTAAATAACGAAAAACTTTGTCTTGCTATTCCTAAACTTTCCTGCAGGAATTATAAAAACCCTTCGTTCTCCAAACTAAAAAAAAAATTCTTCCCGTGATCCACAAAGCGCTACAAACTCATCTCTGCAGTGTTGCAAATACTTCCGCTCCTTTCACTATAATACTTAGAAATAAGGAAATTTCTTTAACTTCACTTGTTTTATTCTTCTTGGAAGTTTGAGAAAGCTTGAGCTTTCTTTCATTCCATTAACTCTGATATGTCTTGAGAGGATAATTAGTTGTGTTTCTCATCGCTTGCACACAACATAGTCTGCGTTGTTTAATCCATTACGTGACTGCAATAAAAACATTCTGGAGGTCCTTTTACGGTCTTGCAAGACTTACAGGCCAGAGAAGTCCTGTGCTCCGGAAAACAGTAAAATTTCTGATTCTGTAAAAACTTCACACCGTCACCATGTTGATATGTCGTCTTTTTTCTATCAGAAAGACATAAATTAATATATATATACATATATTATTACATAATATGGTACAGAAGATTTAAAAGATACATTGTTGATGTAAAGGTGGCATTTACGGAACATGTTGTTACGTGTGTATCACCGATTGTAAGGCTAAAATCTCATCCATATATATATATATATATATATATATATATATATATATATATATATATATATATATATATATATATATATATATATATATATATATATATATATATGTATATATATACATATATATATATATATATATATATATATATATATATATATATATATATATATATATATATATATATATATATATATATATATATATATATATATATATATATATAGGTAGTAGGTTGGTAGACAGCAACCACCCAGGGAGGTACTACCGTCCTGCCAGGTGAGTGTGAAGCGAAAGCCTGTAATTGTTTTACATGATGATAGGTTTGCTGGTGTCTTTTGTCTGTCTCATAAATATGCAAGATTACAAATATGTCTTGCTACGTCTACTTACACTTAGGTCACACTACACATACATGTACATATTTATGTACATGTATGTATATGAAAAGTTTTTACAAAGTAGAAGTGATGCAAGGAGGGAAGAGTATATGGAGAAAAAGAGAAAGGTTAAGAGAGTGGTGAAGCAATGTAAAAAGAGAGCAAATGAGAGAGTGGGTGAGATGTTATCAACAAATTTTGTTGAAAATAAGAAAAAGTTTTGGAGTGAGATTAACAAGTTAAGAAAGCCTAGAGAACAAATGGATTTGTCAGTTAAAAATAGGAGAGGAGAGTTATTAAATGGAGAGTTAGAGGTATTGGGAAGATGGAGGGAATATTTTGAGGAATTGTTAAATGTTGATGAAGATAGGGAAGCTGTGATTTCGTGTATAGGGCAAGGAGGAACAACATCTTGTAGGAGTGAGGAAGAGCCAGTTGTGAGTGTGGGGGAAGTTCGTGAGGCAGTAGGTAAAATGAAAGGGGGTAAGGCAGCCAGGATTGATGGGATAAAGATAGAAATGTTAAAAGCAGGTGGGGATATAGTTTTGGAGTGGTTGGTGCAATTATTTAATAAATGTATGGAAGAGGGTAAGGTACCTAGGGATTGGCAGAGAGCATGCATAGTTCCTTTGTATAAAGGCAAAGGGGATAAAAGAGAGTGCAAAAATTATAGGGGGATAAGTCTGTTGAGTATACCTGGCGAAGTGTATGGTAGAGTTATTATTGAAAGAATTAAGAGTAAGACGGAGAATAGGATAGCAGATGAACAAGGAGGCTTTAGGAAAGGTAGGGGGTGTGTGGACCAGGTGTTTACAGTGAAACATATAAGTGAACAGTATTTAGATAAGGCTAAAGAGGTCTTTGTGGCATTTATGGATTTGGAAAAGGCGTATGACAGGGTGGATAGGGGGGCAATGTGGCAGATGTTGCAGGTGTATGGTGTAGGAGGTAGGTTACTGAAAGCAGTGAAGAGTTTTTACGAGGATAGTGAGGCTCAAGTTAGAGTATGTAGGAAAGAGGGAAATTATTTCCCAGTAAAAGTAGGCCTTAGACAAGGATGTGTGATGTCACCGTGGTTGTTTAATATATTTATAGATGGGGTTGTAAGAGAAGTAAATGCGAGGGTCTTGGCAAGAGGCGTGGAGTTAAAAGATAAAGAATCACACATAAAGTGGGAGTTGTCACAGTTGTTCTTTGCTGATGACAGTGTGGTCTTGGGAGATTCTGAAGAGAAGTTGCAGAGATTGGTGGATGAATTTGGTAGGGTGTGCAAAAGAAGAAAATTGAAAGTGAATACAGGAAAGAGTAAGGTTATGAGGATAACAAAAAGATTAGGTGATGAAAGATTGGATATCAGATTGGAGGGAGAGAGTATGGAGGAGGTGAATGTATTCAGATAATTGGGAGTGGACGTGTCAGCGGATGGGTCTATGAAAGATGAGGTGAATCATAGAATTGATGAGGGGAAAAGGGTGAGTGGTGCACTTAGGAGTCTGTGGAGACAAAGAACTTTGTCCTTGGAGGCAAAGAGAGGAATGTATGAGAGTATAGTTTTACCAACGCTCTTATATGGGTGTGAAGCATGGGTGATGAATGTTGCAGCGAGGAGAAGGCTGGAGGCAGTGGAGATGTCATGTCTGAGAGCAATGTGTGGTGTGAATATAATGCAGAGAATTCGTAGTTTGGAAGTTAGGAGGAGGTGCGGGATTACCAAAACTATTGTCCAGAGGGCCGAGGAAGGGTTGTTGAGGTGGTTCGGACATGTGGAGAGAATGGAGCGAAACAGAATAACTTCAAGAGTGTATCAGTCTGTAGTGGAAGGAAGGCGGGGTTGGGGTCGGCCTAGGAAAGGTTGGAGGGAGGGGGTAAAGGAGGTTTTGTGTGCGAGGGGCTTGGACTTCCAGCAGGCATGCGTGAGCGTGTTTGATAGGAGTGAATGGAGAGAAATGGTTTTTAATACTTGACGTGCTGTTGGAGTGTGAGCAAAGTAACATTTATGAAGGGGTTCAGGGAAACCGGCAGGCCGGACTTGAGTCCTGGAGATGGGAAGTACAGTGCCTGCACTCTGAAGGAGGGGTGTTAATGTTGCAGTTTAAAAACTGTAGTGTAAAGCACCCTTCTGGCAAGACAGTGATGGAGTGAATGATGGTGAAAGTTTTTCTTTTTCTGGCCACCCTGCCTTGGTGGGAATCGGCCAGTGTGATAATAAAAAAAATTTATGTATGTACACTCATCTGAGTTTTCTTTGATTTTATCTTAATAGTTCTTGGTCTTATTACTTTTCCTTTTATATCCATAGGGAAGTGGAGTAAGAATCTTTCCTCCGTAAGCCATGCGTGTTGTAAAAGTCAACTAAAATGCCGGGAACAATGGGCTAGTAACCCCTTTTCCTGTAATAATTACTAAAAAGAATAAGAAGAAGAAAATTGTCAAAGTGGGAAGTCTGAATGTGCGTGGATGTTGTGCAAATGATAAGAAAGAGATGATTGGGGATGTTATGAATGAGAAGAAGCTGGATGTCCTGGCTTTAAGTGAAACAAAGCTGAAGGGGGTGGGAGAGTTTCAGTGGAGAGGAATAAATGGGATTAGGTCAGGGGTTTCAAACAGAGTTAGAGCTAAAGAAGGAGTAGCAATAATGTTGAAGGATAAGTTATGGCAGGAAAAGAGGGGCTATAAATGTATTAATTCAAGGATTATGTGGAGTAAAATAAAGGTTAGATGTGAAAAGTGGGTTATAGTAAGCGTATATGCACCTGGAGAAGAGAGAATTGTAGAGGAGAGAGAGAGATTTTGGGAAATGTTGAGTGAATACGTGGGGAGTTTTGAACCAAGTGTGAGAGTAATGGTGGTTGGGGATTTCAATGCTAAAGTGGGCAAAAATGTTTTGGAGGGAGTAGTAGGTAAATTTGGGGTGCCAGGGGTAAATGTAAATGGGGAGCCTTTAATTGAGCTATGTGCAGAAAGAGGTTTGGTAATAAGTAATACATATTTTATGAAAAAGAGGATAAATAAATATACAAGGTATGATATAGCAAGTAATGAAAGTAGTTTGTTAGATTATGTATTGGTAGATAAAAGGTTGATAGATAGGCTCCAGGATGTACACGTTTATAGAGGAGCAATTGATATATCGGATCATTATTTAGTTGTAGCTACAGTTAGAGTAAGAGGTAGATGGGAAAAGAGGAAAATGGCAACAACAAGAAAAAGAGAGGTGAAAGTGTATAAATTAAGGGAGGAGGAAGTTCGGGTGAGATTTAAGCAACTATTGGCAGAAAGGTGGGCTGGTGCAAGTATGAGTAGTGGGGGGTTAAGAGGGTTGGAATAGTTTTAAAAATGCAGTATTAGAATGTGGGGCAGAAGTTTGTGGTTATAGGAGGGTGGGTGCAGGAGGAAAGAGGAGTGATTGGTGGAATGATGAAGTAAAGGGTGTGATAAAAGAGAAAAAGTTAGCTTACGAGAGGTTTTTACAAAGCAGAAGTGTTATAACAAGAGTTGAGTATATGGAGAGTAAAAGAAAGGTAAAGAAAATGGTGAGAGAGCGCAAAAGGAGAGCAAATGATAGAGAGGGAGAGGCACTGTCAAGAAATTTTAATGAAAATAAGAAAAAAATTTAAAGTGAGTTAAACAAGTTAAGAAAGCCTAGAGAATGAATGGATTTGTCAGTTAAAAACAGAGTAGGGGAGTTAGTAGATGGGGAGATGGAGGTTTTGGGTAGATGGCGAGAATATTTTGAGGAACTTTTAAATGTAGACGTAGAAAGGGAAGCGGTAATTTCATGCACTGGCCAGGGAGGTATACCATCTTTTAGGAGGGAAGAAGAACAGGATGTGAGTGTGGGGGAGGTGCGTGAAGCATTACGTAGAATGAAAGAGGGTAAAGCAGCTGGAACTGATGGGATCATGACAGAAATGTTTAAAGCAGGGGAGGATATAGTGTTGGAGTGGTTGGTATTTTTGTTTAATAAATGTATGAAAGAGGGGAAGATACCTAGGGATTGGCGGAGAGCATGTATAGTCCCTTTATATAAAGGGAAGGGGGACAAAAGAGATTGGAAAAATTATAGAGGAATAAGTTTACTAAGTATACCAGGAAAAGTGTACGGTAGGATTATAATTGAAAGAATTCGAGGTAAGACAGAATGTAGGATTGCGGATGAGCAAGGAAGTTTCAGAGTGGGTAGGGGATGTGTAAATCAAGTGTTTACATTGAAGCATATATGTAAACAGTATTTAGATAAAGGTAGGGAAGTTTTTATTGTATTTATGGATTTTGAAAAGGCATTTGATAGAGTGGATAGAGGAGCAATGTGGCAGATGTTGCAAGTATATGGAATAGGTGGTAAGTTACTAAATGCTGTAAACAGTTTTTATGAGGATAGTGAGGCTCAGGTTAGGGTGTGTAGAAACGAGGGAGACTATTTCCCGGTAAAAGTAGGTCCTAGACAGGGATGTGTAATGTCACAATGGGTTTTTAATATATTTATAGATGGGGTTGTAAAAGAAGTAAATGCTAAGGTGTTCGGTAGAGGGGTGGGATTAAATTATGGGGAATCAAATACAAAATGGGAATTGACACAGTTGCTTTTTGCTGATGATTCTGTGCTTATGGAAGATTCTAAAGAAAAATTGCAAAGGTTAGTGGATGAGTTTGCGAGTGTGTGTGTAAAGGAGGACGTGGAGGAGGAAGACATCAACAGTCGTCTCACCCTCCACTAACACAGTTCCAGCGGCAGAACCTGAGGACAAATCTGCAAAACACAAGAGGTGCAACAAGTCATAGTTCACCCTCCCAGGCACCTAGGCTGTGCTCTCGCTGTCACCGGAAGGGGCACACTGCCAACAACTGCCTGCGAGATACCAGGTGCAATTATTGCTACAAGAAAGGACATCAGGAGGACCAATGTAGGAAGAAAAAGGAACTTGACAGACAGGACCATCTGTTTAGAGACCTGTTCTCAGAACAAACCAGCAGGATCTCAGAATTGGTGAACACTCTCACACGTCACCCACTCAGCTACTCCTATCCCAGCCCAGCAGGTGGTATTGTGCCTCATACAAGACCACAGACCTACATCCTTGCAGCTGCCTCAGTACCCTACCTCTCTCAAGGGCAGGCACCTTACATGACCTACACACCCACCACCTCAAGCTGATCACATCATCATGAGGGGCCAGTCTATCAGTATCCTGTCGGCCAACATTTTCATTACTAATGTTGGAAAGCTCACACAGTTTTGTGAACACTCGACGTCCCGACATGATAGCTGTTGTTGAAACATTTTTGGATGACAGGAATCCAGAAAATTTTGCAAGAATTGCTGGCTACACCTCATGGATGAAAAGAGACAGGCAAGGGCAAGGAGGAGGTGTTGCTGTGTGCTTCTCTAAAAATGTTCATGCCTAGCACATTGATGTTGCCACCCCTACACATCTTGAAATGATGTTCTTCAAGCTCTGCATAAACACTAGTACCTCTGTACTAGCATGTGCAATGTACAGACCTCAAGGACAGAAGGTGGAGAACTCACAAGAAATGATCAGGAGGTATGTGAGGAGCTGAACAGGAGATTTAAGGAAGTTTTTCCAGTAGAGACAGGAAGGGCTCTGGGAAGACAGCACAGAAGGGAACATCAAGAGGGAATATACCAACAAGTGTTGGATGACATACGAACAACTGAGGAGGAGGTGAAGAAGCTCTTAAGTGACCTTGACACCTCAAAGGCGATGGGACCGGACAACATCTCCCCATGGGTCCTTAGAGAAGGAGCAGAGATGCTGTGTGTGCCTCTAACCACAATCTTCAACACATCCCTTGAAACTGGGCAACTACCTGAGAAATGGAAGACAGCTAATGTAGTACCCATATTTAAGAAAGGAAACAGAAATGAGGCACTAAACTACAGACCTGTCTCTCTGACATGTATTGTGTGCAAAGTCATGGAGAAGATTATCAGGAGGAGAGTGGTCGAACACCTGGAAAGGAACAAGATTATAAATGAAAACCAGCATGGGTTCATGGAAGGCAAATCTTGTATCACAAACCTCCTGGAGTTTTATGACAAGGTAACAGAAGTAAGACACGAGAGAGAGGGGTGGGTAGATTGCGTTTTCCTAGACTGCAGGAAGGCCTTTGACACAGTTCCCCACAAGAGATTAGTGCAGAAGCTGGAGGATCAGGCACACGTGAAAGGAAGGGCACTGCAATGGATAAGGGAATACTTGACAGGGAGGCAGCAACGAGTCATGGTACGTGAAGAGGTATCACAGTGGGCGCCTGTTACGAGCGGGGTCCCACAGGGGTCAGTTCTAGGACCAGTGCTATTTTTTATATATGTGAACGACATGATGGAAGGAATAGACTCTGAAGTGTCCCTGTTCGCAGATGACGTGAAGTTGATGAGAAGAATTAAATCGGACGAGGATGAGGCAGGACTGCAAAGAGACCTGGAGAGGCTGGACATGTGGTCCAGTAACTGGCTTCTCGAATTCAATCCAGCCAAATGCAAAGTCATGAAGATTGGGGAGGGGCAAAGAAGACCGCAGACAGAGAATAGGCTAGGTGGACAAAGGCTACAGACCTCACTCAGGGAGAAAGACCTTGGGGTGACCATAACACCGAGCACATCACCGGAGGCACACATCAACCAAATAACCGCTGCAGCATACGGGCGCCTGGCAAACCTGAGAATAGCGTTCCGATACCTTAATAAGGAGTCGTTCAAGACACTGTACACTGTGTATGTTAGGCCCATACTGGAGTATGCAGCACCAGTCTGGAACCCACACCTGGTCAAGCACGTCAAGAAGTTAGAGAAAGTACAAAGGTTTGCAACAAGGCTAGTCCCAGAGCTCAAGGGAATGTCGTACGAGGAAAGGGTAAGGGAAATCGGACTGACGACACTGAAGGACAGAAGGGTCAGGGGAGACATGATAACGACATACAAGACACTGCGGGGAATAGACAAGGTGGACAGAGATAGAATGTTCCAGAGAGGGGACACAGGGACAAGGGGTCACAACTGGAAGCTGAAGACTCAGACGAGTCACAGGGACGTTAGGAAGTATTTCTTCAGTCATAGAGTTGTCAGGAAGTGGAATAGCCTAGCAAGTGAAGTAGTGGAGGCAGGAACCATACATAGTTTTAAGAAGAGGTATGACAAAGCTCAGGAAGCAGAGAGAGAGAGGATCCAGTAGCGATCAGTGAATAGGCGGGGCCAGGAGCTGAGTCTCGACTCCTGCAACCACAATTAGGTGAGTACAATTAGGTGAGTACACACACACACACACACACACACACACATATATATATATATATATATATATATATATATAT
Organism: Cherax quadricarinatus; assembly: GCF_038502225.1. Taxonomy (NCBI): domain Eukaryota; kingdom Metazoa; phylum Arthropoda; class Malacostraca; order Decapoda; family Parastacidae; genus Cherax; species Cherax quadricarinatus. The sequence continues at coordinate 17,976,597 of NC_091301.1, read as the reverse complement.
ATATATATATATATATATATATATATATATATATACATACATACACTCACCAATTTATGTTTGTGGTGATCTAGTCTCCTCTCACAACCCCGCCTCATAAGCTGCTTCAACCAGAATTACTGTTTTTCGGCTTCTTAGACTTCTCATTCCTTCTCCTAACCATGTTTATCTAGTTTACTTCCTCCACCTGCACATACTCCTCTCTTTAATTTTCTTCCACCCCAAGACTGAAGACATATTCCTATTTCCTAATATTTCTATTTTTTTTCTTTTTTTATGTATTTTTACCCTCCATCTGTATCCCTTTACCCTTCTCCCAATCAGGAGGGATTGATTCCCACGTTGGTGTTTCTTAGATGCAAAACTAATGGGTAGAAAATAATCTGTAAAAGACTGCTGGAAAAAACTATTTAAATTGGGTGTGGGGAATAGAAACAAGAAGAGTTATTTCTTGAGACTGGACGTCAGAGTTGGCGTACTACAAAGACGAAGAACTACGCATAGAATAACGCAACAACAGCCATGCTGTTAAGCATCACACATAACTTGTTTCCCAATGCTAAATTTAACAGATTCCATAATCTGCAAACTGCGGAGTGGTAAACATAGGGATGGTCATTAAAAAGATTAAAAAACCCAAGTATGCAACACCTGTGTGGACTCGGTACAAAACAAAGCTCATAAAAAGCTAGAAAACGCATAAAGGTTTACCACCAATTTAGTAATGAATTTCAGCAGAATAAAAAAGTTACGAAGAAACATTTTGCGAATTAGATATCGCATCCAAGAATAATATATAATGATAAAAAGAAAAACATGATCACTACGTGCAATGTTTTTCTAGGTATACAGTGAAATAGACACCGAGAGGTATGCATTTTTTATTCATATACATTGAGAGTTTATTTTAATTTCAACTTTAAGGACTAAGGCATTCTCGATTTGTGGTGAACAGGTGAAATTCATCTTTACTGACTCCAGTACAGTCGACAGACTTTAACAAACAAACCAGAAGATATACAGTGGATAGGAAAAGAGTTATTTACCACGGGAGGAACTTGTATGACGGAGCAAAAATGGAAACCGAACATCGTAATAAATCTTCAAGAAATTAAAATTTTCTTTTATACGATTAGCCATATATTCAAAGCATACAAACCAGAGACAAATCACATTAGCAAACATAATTGAGAAGTGGGTTCAAGACATTAAACTTATCACCTGTTAAGACAGCATAGGAATTAACATACAAATATATATCAGTATACAAGGCTCTCCTACTAAGAAATACAAAGCCAGTTATGATGCAATAAATTCTCTCGTAAGAGTCTAGAAAGGAAGCCTGCCACCGTGTTTGTGAAATGCATGGCTTAATAAATGCTCAAAACAGCGGGACCGGCTGTATGCAAATTACACACGACTGGCAAATGCATAAAAGTAACGGTTCTCAGTTTCAAATAAGAAAAAGAAATGCGATACAGATGGAAATATTTTGAAACTAGGTATTTGATGGGGATATATATCAGCATGCTATATTTTTCGGATATTTGAATCAAAACGAAAAGCTTGTACGTATTTATGTTGTTTTCGTGATAGGTAGAATAAAACACAGGACGATACCAAACAAAAAGAAAACTTTCTAATGGCGAAACTTGAACTCACTGTTGAGGTTGACTGAAACCATTTTCATGGATACCTATAAACTCAAAAATATAGACGTTAAAAGTGCACTTGTTGAAGGTTAGAGGGCTATATTGTATAGTAAGGAAGAAAATAGTTTAAGGATTATAAACGCCAAAATATTTACTAGCCGCTTTTCGATAAATATTTAAGCAATAAGAGAAATTTAATGAAGGACAAATCCTTGAATATATGCCGCTGTTGATTAGATCACTGTTCTGTATTGAAAGTGAATTCCAAGGCAAAAGAGATATGGGAGATAAAATTAGATTCAGAGAGTATTTACTCCCCATATTTAGCCAATAAGGCATTTAAACTATTGGGAATACCCTTAAGAAATGAGAATTAGTCTCACGGGAGAGGGAGATAGAAGATACCTCGTAATATAAACACGGAACACACTGGAGAGCCTATATTCCCAAACCTACACTCTTCCATAACCCTCTGCCAGCAGGTATAAGGAACATTCCCGAAATAAGCGTAAAAGTTTTCAAGAAGAAACGATCCTCTCCTCCATAGAAAGCCAGATTAACCGGGTTGGAATGCATGTAGCCATTGGACCGCCAACAGTAACAGCCTGGTGGGCCAAGCGGTCAACTGGGAGGACTGGCCCCAAACCGGGTTACGAGAATATAAAAACTATCGAAAATGTCGCAGCGCAGATGAATCACAAGCAAATGATGGAGCCGAACACTGGACATTTCGTTCTTCTGAGTACGAGTGAGACCTATCAGGTCGGACAAGTAATAATTGTGTCAAAACTCAGCATCAAACAAGTTAACTTGCAATTTGCTGAAAATAAATTTTTCACACTCTATACACATCTTGTCTACTGTTTCAAGTACTATGAGCATCTCGAATTCGATCTCCCCCTAGTTTTTCGATCCTCTAACGTCATAAAATTCATTTTCTTTTGACATACGTATTACTGAAGCGACTGAAATAGAGACAAAAAAAATAGGAATGGGTAGACGTTGCGTTTCTGAGAAAAGACACAACTGATCGTCAAGAATACACTGACGTACTTGGTATATGTTAAGGCTCTTGCTGGATTAATGCGGTGCCTTCAACTCATGCTCTTCCCTGTTCACACTACCGAGTGAAATTAATGATACACAGTACTTGACAAATTTTCCATTGTGTGTGTGTGTGTGTGTGTGTGTGTGTGTGTGTGTGTGTGTGTGTGTGTGTGTGTGTGTGTACTCACCTAGTTGTACTCACCTAGTTGAGGTTGCGGGGGTCGAGTCCGAGCTCCTGGCCCCGCCTCTTCACTGATCGCTACTAGGTCACTCTCCCTGAGCCGTGAGCTTTATCATACCTCTGCTTAAAGCTATGTATGGATCCTGCCTCCACTACATCGCTTCCCAAACTATTCCACTTACTGACTACTCTGTGTCTGAAGAAATACTTCCTAACATCCCTGTGATTCATCTGTGTCTTCAAGCTTCCAACTGTGTCCCCTTGTTACTGTGTCCAATCTCTGGAACATCCTGTCTTTGTCCACCTTGTCAATTCCTCTCAGTGAGGTGAAAATATCGAATGATGATGAAAGTATTTTCTTTTTGGGTCACCCGACTTGTTGAAAAAAAAAATATATATATATACTCTGATTTTATTGCATATATATACATATATATATATATATATATATATATATATATATATATATATATATATATATATATAAATATATATTTATATATATAAATATATATATATATATATATATATATAAATATATATTTATATATACATATATATATATATATACATATATATTTATATATACATATATATATATATACATATATATATATACATATATATATATATATATATATATATACATATATATATACATATATATTTATATATATACATATATATATATATACACATATATATTTATATATATACATATATATATATACATATATATATATAAATATATATATATATATATATATATATATATATTTATGTATATATATATATATATATATATATATATATATATATATATATATATATATATATATATATATATATATATATATATATCGTGCCGAATAGGTAAAATTGGTCAATTAGCAAGAACTCGTTTAAAATTAAGACATTTCTATAAAAATTTCTTATACGTTGCAAGATCTTGTACGAGGCACAAGTACGCTCACACCTTGTGTATGCTCAACTTTCTTGGTTTGCCTGCCCCCCCTCTCATCTGCGACTGCTTGACAGAGTAGAGAACAGAGCAAGACGTCTCATCTCTCGCCTGGACCCATACTGGATAGATCTGTCATTTCAGCAGAACCTTCAACACAGGAGGGATGTGGGTGGCCTTACTGTTATGTACAAGGCCAATATTGTCAAAGTACCACACTTGGATCCACTTCGAGGGCAGCGAGAAGCAAGCTTCTATACCACAAGACGGGCAGAAAGCAGCAACTTCACTCTGGCTGTAACCTTCTCCAGAACATCACTTCATCTGAGGTCATTTATCCCCAGGATGACTCGAGTCTAGAACACATTCGTACAGCATTATGATGTCAACGAGATAAAGTCAGTTGACCAAATGAAAATGCTGGCCCACATATGGCTTCAACTTCATCCTGTTCCCTACTTGTATGTTTCATAACAATAAAAATGCTTTCAAATGAGCTGATGTAGGTAACAGCTCTTAGCTTGTCAATAAAGTTAGGAATCCTTAACTTGTAAATAGCTTGCCAATAAAGGTAGGAATGGTAGATAAGACACATAGGCAACATTTCGGCAACTTTATTTCGAAACGTTTCGCATACACAGTAGGCTTCTTCAGTCGAGTACAGAAATTAGGCAGGAGCAGTAGAGATGTGAAGACGATGTAATCTGTCCATCACCCTTGAAGTCGTAGATTTGAGGTTGTCAGTCCCTCAGCCTGGAGAAGCTCTGTTCCAAAGTCTCGAACTAACTCACTTAGTTCTTTTCCAAAGTCTGGAACTAACTCAGTTAGTTCCAGACTTTGGAACAGAACTTCTCCAGGCTGAGGGACTGACAACCTCAAATCTACGACTTCAAGGGTGATGGACTGATTACATCGTCTTCACATCTCTACTGCTACTGCCTAATTTCTGTACTCGACTGAAGAAACCTACTGTGTAGGCGAAACGTTTCGAAATAAAGTTGCCTAAATGTTGCCTATGTGTCTTATCTACCAACCTGTCGGTATTGTATACCATTTGATAATCAAAGATAGGGATCCTTAACCTAACCTTGTCAAACCCTGTGTAAATATATATATATATATATATATATATATATATATATATATATATATATATATATATATATATGCAATAAGATCACAGTAAACAGGTGATTTTCAGAATATGCAAAACAACCACTCCTAGCGCTTTCGTGACTACTCACATTATCAAGGAACTATGAAAGTAAAGCATCCAAGGAAGCTATATAAGGGGTCTGGCCGGCACCTCACTATCAGATCCCACAACGGTTGTCCCAAAAAGGGACAACCAGCCTTATTCATCTAAAAATATGTTGGTTCTCCCTTACCATGAAAACTTAGTTGATATGCCTTCTCTTCTTAAGACTTTTAATATTAAAGTTGTATTCAAAAATCTTGATACAGTAAAAAAACTTTTGATAAAGAATTCCCCCCAAAATGCTGATGGATGTGTCTATAAGATTCCTTGTAAAATTTGCGATAAAGTTTATTGCGGTCAAACTGGTAAAAATCTCGAACTAAGATTAAAACAACATAAATATAGCATTAGAACTGGACAAGATTCCAATGCTCTATTTATTCATGTAAGAGATTTTAACCATCCAATTGATTTTCAAAAAGTTGAGAAAGTAGTATCAAGCAAGTCCATGGTCGACAGGAATATAATTGAATCTTGTTTCATAAAAAGCAGTTTTGTCAATAATATGAATATTTCCTTTGGTTTATATAAATTAGATCCATTTATAATTAATAGAATTTGGGAAGAATTTAATAATACACTGGACAAATAATCTTTAAAATTTCTTATTTCTTGGGTAGAATAGTTTGTGAGGTGAGTTGTGCCAAGGACCTATCCAAGTTGGGTCGGCGCGCGTCAGGTGTTTAAACCGTTGTGGGATCTGATAGTGAGGTGCCGGCCAGACCCCTTATATAGCTTCCTTGGATGCTTTACTTTCATAGTTCCTTGATAATGTGAGTAGTCACGAAAGCGCTAGGAATTTCTTATTCTTTCAGAGTGGTTGTTTTGCATATATATATATATATGTATATATATATATATATATATATATATATATATATATATATATATATATATATATATATATATATATATATATATATATACATATATATATATATATATATATATATATATATATATATATATATATATATATGTATATATATATATATATATATATATATATATATATATATATATAAATATACATATATATATTTTTATCACACTGGCCGATTCCCACCAAGGCAGGGTGGCCCGAAAAAGAAAAACTTTAACCATCATTCACTCCATCACTGTCTTGCCAGAAGGGTGCTTTACACTACAGTTTTTAAACTGCAACATTAACACCCCTCCTTCAGAGTGCAGGCACTGTACTTCCCATATCCAGGACTCAAGTCCGGCCTGCCGGTTTCCCTGAACCCCTTCATAAATGTTACTTTGCTCACACTCCAACAGCACGTCAAGCATCAAAAACCATTTGTCTCCATTCACTCCTATTAAACACGCTCACGCATGCCTGCTGGAAGTCCAATCCCCTCGCACACAAAACCTCCTTTACCCCCTCCCTCCAACCCTTCCTAGGCCGACCCCTACCCCGCCTTCCTTCCACTACAGACTGATACACTCTTGAAGTCACTCTGTTTCGCTCCATTCTCTCTACATGTCCGAACCACCTCAACAACCCTTCCTCAGCCCTCTGGACAACAGTTTTGGTAATCCCGCACCTCCTCCTAACTTCCAAACTACGAATTCTCTGCATTATATTCACACCACACATTGCCCTCAGACATGACATCTCCACTGCCTCCAGCCTTCTCCTCGCTGCAACATTCATCACCCATGCTTCACACCCATATAAGAGCGTTGGTAAAACTATACTCTCATACACTCCACTCTTTGCCTCCAAGGACAAAGTTCTTTGTCTCCACAGACTCCTAAGTGCACCACTCACCCTTTTCCCCTCATCAATTCTATGATTCACCTCATCTTTCATAGACCCATCCGCTGACACGTCCACTCCCAAATATCTGAATACATTCACCTCCTCCATACTCTCCCGCTCCAATCTGATATCCAATCTTTCATCACCTAATCTTTTTGTTATCCTCATAACCTTACTCTTTCCTGTATTCACTTTTAATTTTCTTCTTTTGCATACCCTACCAAATTCATCCACCAATCTCTGCAACTTCTCTTCAGAATCTCCCAAGAGCACAGTGTCATCAGCAAAGAGCAACTGTGACAACTCCCACTTTATGTGTGATTCTTTATCTTTTAACTCCACACCTCTTGCCAAGACCCTCGCATTTACTTCTCTTACAACCCCATCTATAAATATATTAAACAACCACGTTGACATCACACATCCTTGTCTAAGGCCTACTTTTACTGGGAAATAATTTCCCTCTTTCCTACATACTCTAACTTGAGCCTCACTATCCTCATAAAAACTCTTGACTGCTTTCAGTAACCTACCTCCTACACCATACACCTGCAACATCTGCCACATTGCCCCCCTATCCGCCCTGTCATACGCCTTTTCCAAATCCATAAATGCCACAAAGACCTCTTTAGCCTTATCTAAATACTGTTCACTTATATGTTTCACTGTAAACACCTGGTCCATACACCCCCTACCTTTCCTAAAGCTTCCTTGTTCATCTGCTATCCTATTCTCAGTCTTACTCTTAATTCTTTCAATAATAACTCTACCATACACTTTACCAGGTATACTCAACAGACTTATCCCCCTATAATTTTTGCACTCTCTTTTGTCCCCTTTGCCTTTATACAAAGGAACTATGCATGCTCTCTGCCAATCCCTAGGTACCTTACCCTCTTCCATTCATTTATTAAATAATTGCACCAACCACTCCAAAACTATATCCCCACCTGCTTTTAACATTTCTATCTTTATCCCATCAATCCCAGTTGCCTTACCCACTTTCATTTTACCTACTGCCTCACGAACTTCCCCCACACTCACAACTGGCTCTTCCTCACTCCTACAAGATGTTATTCCTCCTTGCCCTATACACGAAATCACAGCTTCCCTATCTTCATCGACATTTAACAATTCCTCAAAATATTCCCTCCATCTTCCCAATACCTCTAACTCTCCATTTAATAACTCTCCTCTCCTATTTTTAACTGACAAATCCATTTGTTCTCTAGGCTTCCTTAACTTGTTAATCTCACTCCAAAACTTTTCCTTATTTTCAACAAAATTTGTTGATAACATTTCACCCACTCTCTCATTTGCTCTCTTTTTACATGGCTTCACCACTCTCTTAACCTCTCTCTTTTTCTCCATATACTCTTCCCTCCTTGCATCACTTCTACTTTGTAAAAACTTCTCATATGCTAACTTTTCCTCCCTTACTACTCTCTTTACATCATCATTCCACCAATCGCTCCTCTTCCCTCCCGCACCCACTTTCTTGTAACCACAAACTTCTGCTGAACACTCTAACACTACATTTTTAAACCTACCCCATACCTTTTCGATCCCATTTCCTATGCTCTCATTAGCCCATCTATAGTCCAATAGCTGTTTATATCTTGCCCTAACTGCCTCCTCTTTTAGTTTATAATCCTTCACCTCTCTCTTCCCTGATGCTTCTATTCTCCTTGTATCCCATCTACCTTTTACTCTCAGTGTAGCTACAACTAGAAAGTGATCTGATATATCTGTGGCCCCTCTATAAACATGTACATCCTGAAGTCTACTCAACAGTCTTTTATCTACCAATACATAATCCAACAAACTACTGTCATTTCGCCCTACATCATATCTTGTATACTTATTCATCCTCTTTTTCTTAAAATATGTATTACCTATAACTAAACCCCTTTCTATACAAAGTTCAATCAAAGGGCTTCCATTATCATTTACACCTGGCACCCCAAACTTACCTACCACACCCTCTCTAAAAGTTTCTCCTACTTTAGCATTCAGATCCCCTACCACAATGACTCTCTCACTTGGTTCAAAGGCTCCTATACATTCACTTAACATCTCCCAAAATCTCTCTCTCTCCTCTATATTCCTCTCTTCTCCAGGTGCATACACGCTTATTATGACCCACTTTTCGCATCCAACCTTTACTTTAATCCACATAATTCTTGAATTTACACATTCATATTCTCTTTTCTCCTTCCATAACTGATCCTTCAACATTACTGCTACCCCTTCCTTTGCTCTAACTCTCTCAGATACTCCAGATTTAATCCCATTTATTTCCCCCCACCGAAACTCCCCTACCCCCTTCAGCTTTGTTTTGCTTAGGGCCAGGACATCCAACTTCTTTTCATTCATAACATCAGCAATCATCTGTTTCTTGTCATCCGCACTACATCCACGCACATTTAAGCATCCCAGTTTTATAAAGTTTTTCTTCTCTTTTTTAGTAAATGTCTACAGGAGAAGGGGTTACTAGCCCATTGCTCCCGGCACTTTAGTCGCCTCATACGACACGCATGGCTTACGGAGGAAAGATTCTTTTCCACTTCCCCATGGACAATAGAAGAAATAAGGAAGAACAAGAGCCATTTAGAAAAAGGAGAAAAACCTAGATGTATGTATATATATATGCATGTGCGTGTCTGTGAAGTGTGACCAAAGTGTAAGTTGGAGTAGCAAGATATCCCTGTTATCTAGCGTGTTTATGAGACAGAAAAAGAAACCAGCAATCCTACCATCATGCAAAACAGTTACAGGTTTCTGTTTCACAGTCATCTGGCAGGACGGTAGTACTTCCCTGGGTGGTTGCTGTCTACCATGTGAAACTGGTCAGTTAGCAAGAACTCATTTAAAATTAAGTCCTTTCAAAAATTTTCTCTTATACATTTAAAGATATATTTTTTTTCATTATGTTAATGTAAAACTTTATAATTTTGCACCAAAAGAACCTTACAAAACTTACCTAACCTTATTATAACAAGAACAATTTATTTTAGCCTAACCCTATTAAACAAACACAGTGAAATATATTTTTTTCGTTAGGTTCAGAATGATTTTGGCGAAATTATTGCATACACAAATTTTCACTTGTCCTATATGGCAAGATGAGCGTTGCTATTTAAGCCAAGATCGCAAGTTCTGCCTATTCGGCACGACATATATATATATATATATATATATATATATATATATATATATATATATATATATATATATATATATATATATATATATATATATATATATATATATATATATATATATATATATATATATATATATATATATATATATATACATATATATATATATATATATTAATTTATGTTGAAGTAAAAATTAATAATATTTTACCAAAAAAATAAATTAGAAAACTTACCTAACCGTATTATAACAAACGCAATTTAATTTAGCCTAATCCAATTAAATATATTTAATAATAAACAAACAAAATGAAATATATTTTTTCGTTAGTTTCAGAATGATTTTTGCAAAATTATGGCCTGCACAAATTTTCGCAACGATCTTCTTGCCTTTTTCGGCAAGAAGGTGGTTGCTATTTAAGCCATAATTGCATGTTTTACCTATTCGGCACTACATATATATATATATATATATATATATATATATATATATATATATATATATATATATATATATATATATATATATATATACATATATATATATATATATATATATATATATATATATATATATATATATATATATATATATATGTATATATATATGTATATAAATCGATACAAATTCATAAATAATTTATTGTGTGCGCTGGGATGAAAAATTGTAACCATCCTCATGTATTAAAACATCTTGAGGATTTTTTTGCAAAAGAAAGAAATGATACACAAGGAAAGTGAGTAACAAGCGAGATTACTTCTCTATTGGAAGAGAAGTTGAAACATTAAAGAGGCTATAGAACAAAAGTAGGAGGACCATCCACCGTGTAATCAGGTCCGGCTCAAACAATTGTGGCGCCCACAGCTAATTTTGCTGTGGCGCTCAACTCCATCACAGTTTTTATAAATATTTTGTTGTATAAAATAAATATTTTTAAATAATTTTACAGTTTATTTCATTTAGTAAATTTAAAAAAAAAATAATTAAATTAAATTTAATATTCAAGAATCAGTAATAAAATGCATATTCATCAAAATTCCTTCTTCAGAGATTAAGTATTCGTACCTTAGCAGATGTAGATGTTTGGATTATTTCATCTGATCTGAATTCGAAGCGATTTTTTAAATATTTTTTTTTTTGCTTCCCCTAAACTCCAGCGCCCTGCGCCACTTCCTTGCTGACCTGCCTCTTTACCTGGTCACTTATGAAATATTTTAAATTCACGTAATATCTAGATTATTTCTCATCAATAAAATCGTCTACAACTTGGAACAATTTGCCTTTTTCTTTCACCATTCGTAACCACCGAGAGCAAGTTTATCATCTTTATCATCCTCTCCCTAAAACATCCATTATACATACACTATTACATTTTCTACAGTGCTTAACTATTTGGGAGTCAAATTAAAAACTGATAGTTTTATTTAACTATCATTCCTTATTAATTTCATTCATAAGTAACAATTTCAGCTTGTCGTTGACGTAGAAAATGTTCTCTGATCTGGAATTCAGTTGGAGATATACATTCAGTACATGACGTAAACTTTAGGAAGCTGGTGATAAGCAGCTTCAACTAATAACATCATAATATAATAGCTATGGTTCCTCTCTATAGTTATTCTGCATAATTCTTGCACTCCTGTCATCAAGGAAATCATATACAATTCTTGTAAGGATGTTGGGTACATTTAATTATAGGATTTTTTCTTGAGATTATAGGCTTTTCATAAATCTCAAGTAAAGGCTATGCTGAACAGAATTAATGTTCTTTCTCAGGCGAGAACAAAAAAAGGTTTGTGTCGAGCGAACTCATCTGGTATAAGTGCTTTCTTTCTTAGTCTTAGATAAATCATTTTTCCATTGTTTTAAGGGACCTCAAATATTTATATTATTTAGAATTTTTTAATAACTTCAGTTTTAAGAGATTTTGCAAGATATTTCTTTTAGATGTTTACGAAAACTGCTCTTTAAAACATACAATTATTAAAATTTATATTAAGATGTGGAAACATTTCAATCGATTACCTTGAAGCATCCTTAAAGTATTATCCCATAAGATCACCAGGTTGTTTATTTTAGGACGTCAAGGCTGAGGCACAGAATCACGCTCCCTCCTTGATCTGTAATGAGAAAAGCGTATTCGATGTCACGACATCGAAGAAAAACAAGTTTTCCTCCATCACCCATCACATAGATAAAGTTGGTAACATAACTGCTACCAGAGCTTAACACAGCATTTTTTCCAGGCGCTTTAAGATCTCTCTCTTTCTCTTGAAAACGAAACCACTGGAAAAAAAAAACATTACTAGGTAATTTTTCTATTTGTTAACGAAATTTCTTTTCATAGTGGAGAACTTTGACGCTGATGAGGAGCTCTAAATCCTAAGAATTGCAACCACTCTCCTCTTTCTCGGATCAAACCTGATTATTTCCTGTTTTCCAGGCGTTGTACTCCCCCTGCGAGTTTAGTGCTTCCACATGAATATACAATTAATGAGAACGAGGTTACTTAAGAAAATAAAAAATAACGATAACATGAATAATATTCACAATACCATTAGTTATAATATTAACAATGATAGTAATATTTATTATTGATGTCATCAGAGAACCAAGTAAATCATCTTTTCAATGATTCCTTTCTGATTGTTTCCTAGAATGAGCCAGCAATTGCAATATTCTAACCAGTAAGTAATTACATCATAACCAGCAATTATAGTATTATTTTCAGCAATTACATTATTACCAGTGATTGCGTTATTATAACCATCAATTATATTTTTACCAGCAATTAAGCTATTTTTCAACAATTATCTTTGTTATATATATTATTGTATAACTACTTTAACATTATGAATAGTAAAAGTAATAGTATGAAGCAGAACTTACGAAGCTACATAAAAATTTGAGTTGCTGGTGAGGTGACGTAAGGTTGATAAATATGATGTACGCTGATGGAGGTTTGACGAGAACTATATGCGCAAGTAAGAAATAGAAATGGATGAAGTTCTGATGAGGTGAGCGTGATATGAGAAGTAGAACAGTCCAAAGAAACAAGTCATAATGGTGACATGTGGTTTGTCTTCCTGCGCCACATAATATTGTCTCTTATAAGTTCACATACGAAGCATAATTAAAATTATCTTCCATACTATCAATTTTCAGAGCTTGACAATAAAATATTAAGAGAGCCAGGAGGAGGCGACAGGCCCACTCTGGGGTATTCTGAGAAAAACTTCCCCTCACTCATTCAGTTGCAACCTTGCAACATTGCATAGCTCCTGATGGCACACTGAGAAGTGTGAAAATACTTGAGCTAAAGATTTCCATCCCCCTGTGGCTTGTCTTGCATAGTTAAGATCGCCTGTCTGCAATTGTTTCATATATATATGTATATATATATATATATATATATATATATATATATATATATATATATATATATATATATATATATATATATATATATATATATATATATATATATATATATATATATATATATATGTCGTGCCGAATATGCAAAACTGGTCAATTAGCAAGAACTCATTTAAAATTAAGTCCTTTCTAAAAATTTCTCTTATACGTTTAAAGATATATTTTTTTCATTAATGCTAATGTAAAAATTTTTAATTTTCCTCCAAAAGAATCTTAGAAAACTTACCTAACCTTATTTTAACAAGAACAATTTATTTTAGCCTAACCCAACTAAATATATTTTAAATACGTTTACAGTAATTTAATACTAAACAAACACAATTAAATATATTTTTTTCGTTAGGTTCAGAATGATTTTGGCGAAATTATTGCATACACAAATTTTCACTTGTCCTATATGGCAAGATGATCGTTGCTATTTAAGCCAAGATCGCAAGTTCTGCCTATTCGGCACGACATATATATATATATATATATATATATATATATATATATATATATATATATATATATATATATATATATATATATATATATATATATATATATATACATATATATATATATACATATATATATGGTTGTTTAATATATTTATAGATGGGGTTGTAAGAGAAGTAAATGCGAGGGTCTTGGCAAGAGGCGTGGAGTTAAAAGATAAAGAATCACACACAAAGTGGGAGTTGTCACAGCTGCTCTTTGCTGATGACACTGTGCTCTTGGGAGATTCTGAAGAGAAGTTGCAGAGATTGGTGGATGAATTTGGTAGGGTGTGCAAAAGAAGAAAATTAAAGGTGAATACAGGAAAGAGTAAGGTTATGAGGATAACAAAAAGATTAGGTGATGAAAGATTGAATATCAGATTGGAGGGAGAGAGTATGGAGGAGGTGAACGTATTCAGATATTTGGGAGTGGACGTGTCAGCGGATGGGTCTATGAAAGATGAGGTGAATCATAGAATTGATGAGGGAAAAAGAGTGAGTGGTGCACTTAGGAGTCTGTGGAGACAAAGAACTTTGTCCTTGGAGGCAAAGAGGGGAATGTATGAGAGTATAGTTTTACCAACGCTCTTATATGGGTGTGAAGCGTGGGTGATGAATGTTGCTGCGAGGAGAAGGCTGGAGGCAGTGGAGATGTCATGTCTGAGGGCAATGTGTGGTGTGAATATAATGCAGAGAATTCGTAGTTTGGAAGTTAGGAGGAGGTGCGGGATTACCAAAACTGTTGTCCAGAGGGCTGAGGAAGGGTTGTTGAGGTGGTTCGGACATGTAGAGAGAATGGAGCGAAACAGAATGACTTCAAGAGTGTATCAGTCTGTAGTGGAAGGAAGGCGGGGTAGGGGTCGGCCTAGGAAGGGTTGGAGGGAGGGGGTAAAGGAGGTTTTGTGTGCGAGGGTCTTGGACTTCCAGCAGGCATGCGTGAGCGTGTTTGATAGGAGTGAATGGAGACAAATGGTTTTTAATACTTGACGTGCTGTTGGAGTGTGAGCAAAGTAACATTTATGAAGGGATTCAGGGAAACCGGCAGGCCGGACTTGAGTCCTGGAGATGGGAAGTACAGTGCCTGCACTCTGAAGGAGGGGTGTTAATGTTGCAGTTTAAAAACTGTAGTGTAAAGCACCCTTCTGGCAAGACAGTGATGGAGTGAATGATGGTGAAAGTTTTTCTTTTTCGGGCCACCCTGCCTTGGTGGGAATCGGCCGGTGTGATAATAAAAAAAAAAAAAAATAAATATATATATATATATATATATATATATATATATATATATATATATATATATATATATATATATATGTATACATACATATATGTATACATGTTCTTCCAATTAGTATACAGCAGAAAATAAAATTTCATTATTATTTTCTTGTTATTTTCTTGTCATTTTCCCTCTTCTTAAGTATAAAATAATCCTTGATCATTCCTATCCAACATTTCTGTATATGAGTACTCTGATTTGTGGTTATTTCAAATTAATTACATATGCAATGACACTGATTACAGTTGTAATTACGCCAGTTTAGTGCACAACAACAGTAAATAAAACGTTTTCACGAATAAATTTATTCCCGAATCGCAATATCACTGTATTGGATCGTAATCTAACAGAGCCCTAGCGCAACAACCACGAACGACAGCATTTTTGAGTGCTGGGAATATCGTCATTTCGCACCGTGTACCGCAATATAGCTCTGTTGCGCTGCCATATAGCCTGGAAGCCACAGTTTACCAGAGAATAGAAGCAATTATAGCTGATGAACGTTGCTCCCATGCGCCCGCAACCACCGTCACTGAGTTTGTTTTGGACGTACAGCTGATTTAGGGAAACGTTTTTTAAATTTTTTTCCCACTGAGGTTTTAGTGTGGCTTGTACAGCTGAAGGCAGAAAATAAGTGCCTGTAGTCGACAATATATCAGTTGTAATTGCCGTATTGTTAGCTAGATCATGCGACCTGCAAGCAATTGTTGATATATTTTCAGCATATCCTACAGAGCAGACATTCCCAAGTGGGGCTTACCCACCCTAGGGGCGGTGGGAAGATCCAGGGGGTGTGTTAAGGAAAAAGGATGCGGTAGGGGGCGGCAGAGTAGTATCAGAACCACAATAGTTTACAAAGAAAAATACTGAACGCTGGATCTAAGACTTTTTCTTAGAAGACAATGTAGTTACAGATGAAATGTAACTTTGCTTTTTCATATGGCTAAATAAATTGGTTTAGTAGTGTTAGATCGCTTGTTGTTTTGAATTTACAGAAAACCTAAAGTCAAGAAAAAGATGTGTTTGTACGTTCGTGGGGGAGCGCGAAAGGGATGTAGCCTGCGAGCCAAGGGAGGTTACCTGGAGGTTACCTGGAGGTTATTCCGGGGATCAACGCCCCCGCGGCCCGGTCCATGACCAGGCTTCCCGATGGATCAGGGCCTGATCAACTAGGCTGTTACTGCTGGCCGCACGCAGTCCAACGTACGAGCCACAGCCCGGCTGATCCGGCACTGACTTTAGGTATCTGTCCAGCTCTCTCTTGAAGGCAGCCAGGGGTTTATTGGCAATTCCCCTAATGCTTGATGGAAGGCTGTTGAACAGTTTTGGGCCCCGGACACTTATGGTGTTTTCCCTTAGTGTACCAATGGCGCCCCTACTTTTTATTGGGGGCATTTTGCATCGCCTGCCCAGTCTTTTACTTTCGTAGGGAGTGATTTCTGTGTGCAGATTTGGGACCATTCCTTCCAAGATTTTCCAAGTGTAGATTATGATATATCTCTCCCTCCTGCGTTCCAACGAGTACAAGTCAAGTGCTTCCAAGCGTTCCCAGTAGTTAAGGTGCTTGACAGAACTTATACGTGCAGTAAAGGATCTCTGTACACTCTCTAGATCTGCGATTTCATCTGCTTTGAATGGAGATGTTAATGTACAGCAGTATTCCAGCCTAGAGAGAACAAGTGATTTGAAAAGGATCATCATGGGCTTGGCATCTCTCGTTTTGAAAGTTCTCATTATCCATCCTATCATTTTCTTTGCACGTGCGATCGTGGCACTGCTGTGATCCTTGAAAGTGAGATCCTCAGACATTACTACTCCCAGGTCCCTTACATTATTTTTCCGCTCTATTGTATGGCCGGAGTCAGTAGTATACTCTGTTCTAGTTATTATCTCCTCCAGTTTTCCATAACGGAGTAGTTGGAATTTGTCCTCATTGAACATCATATTGTTTACCGTTGCCCACCGGAAAACTTTGTTTATATCTTCTTGGAGGTTAACCGCGTCCTCAGCAGATGACAGCCTCATGCAGATTGCAGATCCTAGTATCATACGCAAAGGATGATATGGTGCTGTGGTGTATATCTCTGTTTATGTCTGATATGAGGATAAGGAATAAGATGGGGGCGAGTACTGTGCCTTGTGGAACAGAGCTCTTCACTATGGCAGCCTCCGATTTAACTCTGTTGACCACTACTCTTTGTGTTCTATTTGTTAGGAAGTTGAAGATCCATCTCCCCACTTTCCCAGTTATTCCTTTAGCACGTATTTTATGGGCTATTACGCCATGATCGCATTTGTCAAATGCTTTTGCAAAGTCTGTGTATATTACATCTGCATTCTGATTTTCTTCCAGTGCATCCAAGGCCATGTCATAGTGATCCAGTAGTTGTGAGAGGCAGGAGCGACCTGCCCTGAACCCATGTTCCCTGGATTGTGCAGATTTTGGGAATCCAGGTGATTTGCAATCCTGCTTCTTAGCACTCTTTCAAAGATTTTTATGATGTGGGACGTCAGAGCTATTGGTCTATAGTTCTTAGCTTATGCTTTGCTGCCACCTTTATGGAGTGGGGCTATATCCGTTGTTTTAAGTGACTGTGGAATTTCACCCATGTCCAAGCTCCTCCTCCATAGTGTACTTAGGGCACACGAGAGGGGTTTCTTGCAGTTCCTAATGAAAACAGAGTTCCACGAGTCTGGGCCCGGGGCTGAGTGCACAGGCATGTTGTCAATGGCTTTTTCGAAATCTATCGGAGTTAGGGTAATGTCGGAAATCTGGCATACATTTATGGAGTTTTGAGGCTCATTCATGAAGAAATCATTTGGGTTGTCGATCCTCAGACCGATTAGTGGTTCACTAAACACAGAGTCGTACTGGGATTTCAATATTTTACTCATTTCCTTGTTGTCATCTGTGTAAGTCCCATCCTGTCTGAGTAAGGGCCCGATACTAGATGTGGTATTTGCCTTGTTTTTGGCATATGAAAAGAAATATTTTAAATTTCTTTCAATTTCACTAATAGTTTTAAGCTCCTCCTGCCTCTCCTGGTTCCTGTAAGAGTCATTTAGCTTAAGTTCGATAGTTTCCACTTCCCTGGTCAGCGCCTCCTTTCGTGTATCAGATATTCTAGCACTCCTGAGGAGCTCAGTGACTCTTCGTCGTCTTCTGTAGAGGGAGCGTCTTTTTCTTTCCAGTTTACTCCTGCTCTTTTTCTTTCTTAGGGGAATATGCCTAGAACATGCTTCGGCTACCAGGAAGTTGATCCTTTCAAGGCACTGGTGTGGATCCATGTCATTTAAGACATCTTCCCAACATGTTTCGTTTAGGACATGGTTTACCAGGTCCCAGTTGATGTTCTTGTTGTTGAAATTGTATTTTGTGAAGACACCTTCACAGGTACATGCATTCTGCTGTTCAGGACCCCTATGCATGTACGTCTGGACTTCGATTAGATTGTGATCGGAATTAGTTGTTTTTGATATTCTTATGTCTCTTATCAGGTCCTCATTATTTGTGAAGATAAGGTCAAGTGTGTTTTCTAGTCTAGTTGGCTCCACTATCTGCTGGCTTAAGGTGTGTTTTTCGCAGAGACTTAGTAGCTCATGTGTGTGTGACCTTTCATCTGCGCTACCTCCGGGGATTGTTTCAGCTATAACATTATTTGCTACATTCTTCCATTTTGTATGCCTTAGGTTGAAATCACCAAGCAGTAAGATGTTTGGGGATGGAGCTGGAAGGTTTTCCAAACAGTAATCGATTTTCAGTAGCTGTTCCTTGAACTGTTGTGAGGCTGCATCTGGTGGCTTGTATACAACCACAATGACTAGGTTTTGGTTCTCGATCTTTATTGATAGAACTTCAACTACCTCATTTGTGGTGTTCAGCAACTCCGTGCAGACAAGGGACTCTTTGACATACAGGCCAACCCCCCCTTGTTGCCTGTTTTTTCTGTCGCATCTAAAAAGGTTGTAACCACTTATCCATATTTCACTGTCAAAGTGATCTTTTGTGTGAGTCTTTGTGAAGGCTGCAAACTTTGCATTAGACTCCACTAGAAGTCCACTGATAAAAGGTATTTTGTTGTTGGTGGATGGCTTAAGGCCCTGTATATTAGCAAATATGAACGAGGTTGTATTCTGTGTTTGTTGGGGGGATTTTGTTATTGGCATCAGTAGTTGTGTACGAATGGTATATAGGCAATGGTATACAGGCATCAGTAGTTGTAATTCTGGAGGGCCATGGGTGGCCACTGGCTGCGCCTCCAGTCCAACAAGGCTCCAAGGTGGTGGACTATTTTTGTTATTTCCTTCCATTTTCTTTTTTCGTTTCCTGCCACTAAAAAATCACCTGGAGTTCGGTTGTCGTAGCTACTATTGTTTGTCTTGTGGGGTCTGTGCCTCCTGGTCCCTTTTAGATGGTATGCAGGGCACTCGATGTTGTAACACTGCTTCTGGAGGACCGAGGAGTGGCACATTTTTGGGTGAAAGAAAGTACAGGAAGAAGAACGACACACTCAGGAGGTCGCTACATTTTTTGGGATGGTCAAAGTTGCATGTCCCATTTTTTTCCCCTGTTATTCCATGCTTACAGATGCCCCAAGCATAATATTTGCACAAATTCACCTTTGGTTGAGAATTGTTGGGAGGTGTGTTGTCAATTTCTGCAGGTTCTGGGACTGCTCTATAATCCTCAGTATCCAAGCCAGGGCCACCCCGTCCTGGATTCCATCTACTTTCCCCAGTAGAGGAAGAATGAGGAGACTCCTCTCCAACATCTGTACTGTGGGCCACGGTCTTGTGCAATGATGGTTGTATATTTACGGTTTGGGAATCACTGCTAAAGATGAAGTTAATGTCTGATGATTATTGTTCCTAAGGATGTTACAGTTATTTTGTAAGCTATAAATTATTAATATTACATTCTTAGTGGGAATGACAACCTGTTGGGATCATACAGCACCTAGGGAATGTGAAGCAATCGGATTCGATCCAAGGAATGTTACGATAGCGCCATGTCTCTGCATCAAGAGCCCTTTAAAATCTTATTTAGACACTTCCGTTGAAGGATGTTAGCTACACCAAAAATACTTTGTTATCTAAAATAGGAAGTAAGGTACACTGTGTATATTCGATAACAGATATATTCCCCTCGATAGGTATAATTCTGTTGGAAAGTCGCAGTAACAATGATGAGCCAACTGGTTTATAATTTAATTGGAAAATATCAGAGATCAATGGATAACAGCAATTCGTTACTTAGGAAGCTAGAATTTCATTTATGATACATTCCTTATAATGAATATACAAAGTAATACATCGTGGAAGTTTGTTTTACGTATGATTTGTTAGCGTTACGTAAGCTAGGAGCAAGTGTGTACGAGGGATGGGAGGTACCTGCAAACATTGTTAAACTACAGCATATTGTATGTATGATGTTCGCCAAGACCATAGTCCTGGCACGGGTCCTAATCTTGCGATGACCCGTCTCTGGCTCCCGATGGAGAAAGGTTTCCACAATGATGCGACGCATGCCGCTCAAGCGCCCCTCTGGTCAGTTCAACTGGTGCATCTCATAAGCCACACCATATGTAACTATGGACACTAGCGAGGAGGAGGATATGTCATTATCACAGGTAACAGCTTGTCTGGTTCGTTGACCCCATGGTACACTAGTGTGGCCGCAGTCATCTCTGGGTCCTCTTCGGGAGGGAATATCACCCCTAGTTGCCTGCGGAGTGTCTCAGTAGCTTCGCACTCTAGAAGATAGTGTGTTAGGGGCCGCTGGACAACGTGCTGACAGTACTGGCACATCTCCTCCTCATCCTTGTCTACCATCATCTTGGCTGTGGGAAAGCCCAAACGAAGCCGATGGATGGCGGTACACTGCGCTCTGGACCAGCTTCTATCATATGGAGGGGGTTCTCCCTGAGTCGCTGCTCGGTACCACTGTTGAGATGGGGTATCACCTAAGACCTCCCCCATAAGTTTCGTGGCTCTGGCAGCCACCAGTTTGGTCTGTCGTAGGCTGATTGGGACAGTAATCCCAACATGTGGATAGTCTGTTGCTGCCTTGGCTGCATCATCTGCCGCCTCATTTCCCCGGATGCCAGCATGGCTGGGGATCCAGTTCAATGTCGATCTATTACCCTGAACTTCTAAGGCTGTCATTATGCTCAGGATCGATGTGATGAGGTGAACATTATCCTGTGGTTGAGGATGGGAGAGGGCATTGATTGCAGAGGTGGAATCAACATGTATGACAGGTCGGAGTCGATGTCGTAGGGCATGTGACAATGCCTGTCGAATCGCCACCAGCTCAGCTTGAAGGATCGTGCAGTGGTCAGGGAGTTGCCAGCCTTGTGTGTGACCATTGTGGTACGGTCCAGCTGCTGCTCTCTTCCTGTCAGGGTCGACAGAACCATCTGTGAAATACACTGCACATGTGCCTCCCTCTGCCAGTGCCATGCTTGTCTCAGCATGATTGCTGAGGGTGTCTTGACTGCAGAGACACTTAGAGATGGGTAGCTGCATGATGAAAACATCTGCTGGATCTGGGCGCCAGGGAGGTGGTGGATGGTACCCAGCAACAGGAAGGTCACAACTCTTCTCACAGAGCAGCTGTACAGGCAGCAGCTTCCGCCCAGCAGCAGAAAACGAACGAATCCAGGAGAAGTCCGTGAAGAGTGTGGGATCTTGTGACATGGTTGTTAATATCCATCTCCTTAGTGGGGTACCTTGCTGCCGGTGCAGAATCGTGGCCACTTTGCAGGCGTTTATGTATCTTACTCTGTCAGCCAAGGAAGGAAGCCGGGCCTCAGATCTGAGACATACTGTGTTGGTCCAGATGGGGGCACCAAGCATAGTTCTTATCGCCTGGTTTTGTACGACCTCCACCCTTTGCCTGCTCTGCGGGAAGAGATGAGCTAAAGCCGGTGCACCGTAGTCAATGAGCGAGCGTATAGCTTGTATATAGTACAAGCGAAGTACATCTTTGCTTGCCCCTGCACGGTGCCTCGTCATGGCTCTCATGGCGTTGAGTCTGAGTAGAGCACGTGACCTGACATACTCGGCCTGTTTCTGAAAGGTCAGCTTTTTATCAATGTAGATTCCCAAGTACAGGTAGGAGCATGTCCACTCAAGTTCTATATCCTGAATACGTAATCTATTCACAGGATCTGGTCCCTTGAACATCATTGCAAGAGATTTCTCGGCCGAGATCTTGAGGCCAAGTTCCTTGCAAGACTGCGTAATTAGGTCCAAAGCTCTCTGAGCCTGTCGTTCTAAATTGCCTTTCCCATTCACTATTAGTGCAAGATCATCAGCATAGCTGAGGAGCTGTGTACCACTATGAAAGGGAAGGCTCACAAGTTCCTGCATAAGGATGTTAAACAGGGTAGGACTGAGCACACCTCCTTGTGGCGTACCGTTTTCCAGGGTTTTAAAGGAAGAGTAGTGTCCCTGAAAGCTGACACAAGCCTGCCTGCCCCTAAGGTAGGACTCTATCCAGGCTAGGAGGCGTCCTTTGATGCCCTTCCGAGCTAGTATTGCCATATTAGTGAAGAAGTGATTTATATACGGTAGGCAGGTGAGGTGAGGCAGTCGTAGGCGATATCACAGTGGACAAATCCACATGTGGAAGTAGGTTATACCTATAGGTTAAGCAAGTGAAGAATTTCCTGTATCAAGATGCAAGGATGTTGCTGTGTCTGACATCTTGGGATCATGATACAGGGAATTTTTCACTTGCCTAACCTATAGTCATGACCTACCTCCACATGTGGAATTGTCCACTGTTATATCGCCTACGACTGCTTCACTTTACCTGTCTACAGTATATAAGCCACTTCACGCATATGCTGTATTCTCTAGACTGAGGGACTGACTACCTCAAACTCCTTCTGATCTTCAATATTCTTCTTTGTTTAGAACTGATGAAGCGCAACGTTTCCTCAATAAAGATACCCAAGTGTTATACATGAGCCTAATTCATCAACTTGTCGGTTCTCTGAACCATTTATCTACATTGTTAAACTAGCAATTTTACTGGCAAAGCGAGAACAGACTAGTGATATTTGCCACACAGGTTGCATCACCTTTACATAGTTCATTTCAGCGTCATTAATATTCATCATTTAATCTGAGGCGAGAGGTCTTTGATATACAAATAACACAACTTAATTCACAATCCACAGTAACAACAATGAGCACTCCTCACAGTATTAATTATTTTTACACAACACTTTTTCACTATAACTCTCTATCGGTTACTACACTTATCACTGAAAAAATACTGTTCTGACTTTTCACTGAACTCTGTGTAGTTTCGCCACACGGTGGCTTCATCAGTCCTATACGAAGCAGGAAGGTGTAAGGAGAGGAGGAGTTTGAGGTAATCAGTCATTCAGCCTTGAGTCGATGTGGTACTTCAATAATAGTGATGAAACACTCTTACGCACAATACAAGATATTTATTAAGAAAACATTTAGCCACGAGTGCCGTCTTCAGTTCAGTTCAAATAATACATATATAATAAAAGGTGCGAATTGAAAAGAAGCACAACATGTTAAAGATGAAGATGTAATACAGAACATTATATATATATATATACATATATATATATATATATATATATATATATATATATATATATATATATATATATATATATATATATATATATATATATATATATATATATATATATATATGGATTTATGAAGGATGAGGTTAATCATAGAATTGATGAGGGAAAAAAGGTGAGTGGTGCGTTGAGGTATATGTGGAGTCAAAAAACGTTATCTATGGAGGCAAAGAAGGGAATGTATGAAAGTATAGTAGTACCAACACTCTTATATGGATGTGAAGCTTGGGTGGTAAATGCAGCAGCGAGGAGACGGTTGGAGGCAGTGGAGATGTTCTGTTTAAGGGCAATGTGTGGTGTAAATATTATGCAGAAAATTCGGAGTGTGGAAATTAGGAGAAGGTGTGGAGTTAATAAAAGCATTAGTCAGAGGGCAGAAGAGGGGTTGTTGAGGTGGTTTGGTCATTTAGAGAGAATGGATCAAAGTAGAATGACATGGAAAGCATATAAATCTATAGGGGAAGGAAAGAGGGGTAGGGGTCGTCCTCGAAAGGGTTGGAAAGAGGGGGTAAAGGAGGTTTTGTGGGTGAGGGGCTTGGACTTCCAGCAAGCGTGCATGAGCGTGTTAGATAGGAGTGAATGGAGACGAATGATACTTGGGACCTGACGATCTGTTGGAGTGTGAGCAGGGTAATATTTAGTGAAGGGATTCAGGGAAACCGGTTATTTTCATATAGTCGGACTTGAGTCCTGGAAATGGGAAGTACAATGCCTGCACTTTAAAGGAGGGGTTTGGGATATTGGCAGTTTGGAGGGATATGTTGTGTATCTCTATACGTATATGCTTTTAAACTGTTGTATTCTGAGCACCTCTGCAAAAACATTGATTATGTGTGAGTGTGGTGAAAGTGTTGAATGATGATGAAAGCATTTTCTTTTTGGGGATTTTCTTTCTTTTTTTTTTGGGTCACCCTGCCTCGGTGGGAGACGACCGATTTGTTGAAAAAAAAAAAAAAAAAGTATATATATATATATATATATATATATATATATATATATATATATATATATATATATATATATATATATATATATATATATATATATATATATATATATATATATATATATATGTCGTGCCGAATATGTAAAACTGGTCAACTAGCAAGAACTCATTTAAAATTAAGTCCTTTCCGAAATTTTCTCTTCTACGTTTAAAGATATATTTTTTTCATTAATGTTAATGTAAAAATTTTTAATTTTGCACCACAAGAACCTTAGAAAACTTACCTACCCTTATTATAACAAGAACAATTTATTTTGGCCTAACCCAACTAAATATATTTTAAATACGTTTACAATAATTTAGCACTAAAAAAACACAATCAAATGTATTTTTTTCGTTAGGTTCAGAATGATTTTGGCGAAATTATTGCATACACAAATTTTCACTTGTCCTATATGGCAAGATGAGCGTTCCTATTTAAGCCAAGATCGCAAGTTCTGCCTATTCGGCACGACATATATATATGTATATATATATATATATATATATATATATATATATATATATATATATATATGTCGTGCCGAATAGGCAGAATTTGCGATCTTGGCTTAAATAGCAACGCTCATCTTGCCATATAGGACAAGTGAAAATTTGTGTATGCAATAATTTCGCCAAAATCATTCTAAACCTAACTAAAAAAATATATTTCACTGTGTTTGTTTAGTATTAAATTACTGTAAACAAATCTAAAATATATTTAGTTGGGTTAGGCTAAAATAAATTATTCTTGTTATAATAAGGTTAGGTAAGTTTTCTAAGATTCTTTTGGTGCAAAATCAAAAATTTTTACATTAACATTAATGAAAAAAAATATATCTTTAAACGAATAAGAGAAAATTTTAGAAAGGACTTAATTTTAAATGAGTTCTTGCTAATTGACCAGTTTTACATATTCGGCACGACATTATATATATATATATATATATATATATATATATATATATATATATATATATATATATATATGTCGTGCCGAATATGTAAAACTGGTCAATTAGCTAGAACTCATTTAAAATTAAGTCCTTTCTAAAAAAATTTCTTAAACATTTGAAGATATAATTTTTTCATTAATGTTAATGTAAAAAGAAATTAATTTTGTACCAAAAGAATCTTAGAAAACTTACATAACCTTTTTATAACAAGAGCAATTTATTTTAGCCTAACCCAACTAAATATATTTTAGATTTGTTTATAGTAATTTAATACTAAACAAACACAGAGAAATATATTTTTTTCGTTAGGTTCAGAATGATTTTGGCGAAATTATTCCATACACAAATTTTCACTTGTCCTATATGGCAAGATGAACGTTGCTATTTAAGCCAAGATCGCAAGTTCTGCCTATTCGGCACGATATATATATATATATATATATATATATATATATATATATATATATATATATATATATATATATATATATATATATATATACATATATATATATATATATATATATATATATATATATATATATATATATATATATATATATATATATATATATATATATATATATATATATAATGTCGTGCCGAATATGCAAAACAGGTCAATTAGCAAGAACTCATTTAAAATTAAGTTCTTTCTAAAATTTTCTCTTATACGTTTAAAGATATATTTTTTTCATTAATATTGATATAAAAATTTATAACTTTGCACCAAAAGGAACTTAGAAAACTTACCTAACCTTATTATATCAAGAACAATTTATTTTAGCCTAACCCAACTAAATATATTTTAAATTTGTTTACAGTAATTTAATACTAAACAAACACAGTGAAATATATTTTTTTCGTTAGGTTCAGAATGATTTTGGCGAAATTATTGCATACACAAATTTTCACTTGTCCTATATGGCAAGATGAGCGTTGCTATTTAAGCCAAGATCGCAAGTTCTGCCTATTCGGCACGACATATATATATATATATATATATATATATATATATATATATATATATATATATATATATATATATATATATATATATATATATATATATATATATATATATATATATATATATATATATATATAATATCGTTTAGAGTTATTCACTGATCACTGTTATTGGTATGCTGTCACTTCTCCACCATCGTCCACCCAGTTTTCTCTCTTACCCAGTTTTTCTGCCTCTACCTTCTGGTTCTCTCTCTGTTCTTAAGGTACTATCCAGCTTTATTGCACAGTTACATTGTAGAATGTAGAATATAGCATCTTGTACCACGACCCTGGCTACTACCTGAGACACAGCAGATAACCACCACAGCCTAGACTGGGACAACTGCTTATTGCTCAGAAGCACGCAAGAAACCGTCACTTCTTAATCATCTTGTGAAATGAGAAGCAATCAGATTCAATCCAGAAGAAAGGGATCTCTAATTCTCTTGAGCAAGAGCCCTTAACCTGCGTCAAAGCATCTTTCTTGAAGTGTCGGTGTTCAAAGAGTTCGGTTCTCACCTAAATTGTCCAAAGATCATCATAAAGGCAGGATACGTATAAGTAGGTCTCCACACATACTATTCCTGTTCACCTTACAATAAATCGGTACATGAGGTTAGTTGATTACTATAGGTCTCAATTTGGGAGTTGTTATACCATAGTGCCAAGTTTTGAAATGATCTGAGGAATGACAGCAGCCAGTGGAGATAAACTTTGTAAATAATATATTACAGTAGGATTTTTTTCTGACCAGATGCCCAACATCATAGAGCCCATGGAAGACGGAGATGGACATCTCAATATTTTTTAATGTGGCCCAGATGCTTGACGCATGTTTTCTCAAGGAAAGTGAAGAACTCTGAAACGCTAGCCAAGTTACAGCGAGACAGAAATAGCAACACTCAGTGAGTGTCAGAACGAGAGTCAACGAGGAAGCGTGGCTTGGTCTAAATACCTCAAGAAGTGAAATAAAAAAAATTCACAGCACTTGTTGGTTTCTCTCGTATGTATTACGTCACAGAAAAGGTTGTCCAATTATTCAACACTCATATGAATAAGCACTGCTGGAGACTTTCTGGCAGAAATAAGATTATGCATGTTTAGGGTTGCACTGGGAGTTTCAGCTAAATCGGATGGGAGAGAGTTAATAATTGTATCATTTCTTAAAATGATACAATGTAGAGACATGGGTGTGCAAAGGGAAAGATTAAACATCAAATAGCAAAAGTTTTTAATTATCTCAATTGAATATTACAACATTGGTAAACTAACAATGCAAATTTTAATGCAGTTTTTTAAAAATGTTAACTGGAGTGGGTAAAAATAAAAATATACGAAAAGAGAGAGACAAATAAAAAAACATTCTCTTTAAAACAGAAAGCTAATAATACAATACACGAACTGAGAATAATTGCATGCAGAAGAAAGATATATTATAGTAATAACATTACGAGTATACATAAGACAGTGTATCAACACACATCACACCACATGTATACATAAGACTGTGTATCAACACACATCACACCACATGTATACATAAGACTGTGTATCAACACACATCACATCACATGTATACATAAGACTGTGTATCAACACACATCACATCACATGTATACATAAGACTGTGTATCAACATACATTACATCATGAATATACATGAGACAGTGTATCAACACACATCACATCACGTGCATACATAATACAGTATTTCAACACACCTCACATCACGAGTATACATAAGACAGGATATCAACACACATCACATCACTAGTATACATAAGACAGTGTATCAACACACATCACATCGCGTATATACATATGACTGTGTATCAACATACATTGCATCTCGAATATACATGAGCCAGTGTATCAACAAACATCACGTGAATACATAAGACTGTGTATCAATATACATTACATCACGACTGTACAACACATCACGACTGTTGTGTTGATCATTTTCATGATCAACACAACAGAACTGGAAACATATTATTACCCGTGGCTGTACCCCAGCACTCACTACTAACACACATCACCACACGCCACTATACAGTACCACACACTACCAAACACTGCCACACACCCCAAAGCTCATTTATATACCAAGCACACCCACACAAATCACCATTCACTCGAAAATACACCACCATCACACACCACCATGCTCATCCGCACATCACTCCACACTACTAACCACCACACAACACCACACATCACCACACACAGCCGCACACCACCACACACCATTATGCACCAATATATTCCACTACACGCCACTATACACTACCGCACGCCCACCACCATACACCACCGCACACCACTACACACCACACTCCACCACAACTACTAAATACCACCACATACCAATACACATCACCATACACCACTGCATACCACTACTCACCACACATCACTACAACAACCACATACCTACACACATCACCATACACCACCAGACACATCATACACCATTACACACCACCATACACCACCAGACAGGAGTGTAGCCCACCCATGGTCAACCTTTTAGAAATTCAAACTCGTAGTGTTCCTGACATTTCAGAAATTTAATTGGTATTTGGAAATTGCTGGCCTCCAGACTGATTGGTTGTTCTGAATTTTGCTGAATGGAAAATGATCTTTTTTCAGAAAATGTCGTTTACAAAGTGAGTTTGCATTTCGTTAGCTTTTGGTTCTAAAATATAACTTTATTTGATAATGGAACATAAAGTATAAATAAACTTTGACAAGTTATTCAACAAATATTTGCCTTTATGCTTTCCGTGTTTGCCTGTTTTTTTTCGAAACTGTACACTCACGGGACAATATTCCAGAGAAAGTAAGTCTAGTTTATGACTATGGCTGAGGGAGGTGGGGCTCAGATCCCGTCGTAAAAACTTTGTTATGTGAGGTTCACTCCGAATTACAGACAGTGTCGCGGCCCTCTTGTCTCACATTCCAGGTACCCACATTCTTTTATGTGCTTTCTCATTCCATTGTTACTCGTTTCGTTGCGCTGCGTTCATTATAAGTTTCTTCATTTCTCTGTGACACACACTGTTTCTCTCTGTTTCTCTCTATCGTCCTCTCTCTCTGTGATGTAAGCTTTTTCCCTTCTCTTCAAGGGAGATGCGCAGTCCCATTTCTGTATTCTGAGCGCTTTTCCAGTCTAAGGGACTGACCACTGCAAAAACTATTTTTCCAAGATTGATTGATGGTTTCATTACATAATTTTTACTTTGCTACGACGTCTGCTACCTTCTCTGCATTTGACTGAAGAAGCCTAATGCATGAGCGAAACGTTTCAGTCAAAAATAAAGATACCCAACTGTTGCACATGTGTCTTACTCTTCAATTTCTTGGTTTCGTCATGAATATAACAATTAACATCGTTCTCATAATCACCTCAGTCAATTCTGTGACTCAAAGATAGCTTAATGGATTAAAAAATATATAAATATAACTCATTCTGTCTTTTAAAGTGATTAAGCAAAGATCTTCTGGTCATATAAACAAACTTTTAACAAATAATGAGAGTTATATAGAATTCTTTAAATAATTAGCGATCTTTCAAGTACTATTTCTCATAAGGTCTATTTAAAACTTCTGCATGTGAAACTAACGTTACAGACAAGTGCAGAAATACTTTCTCACCTTCCTTTTACACAGCTGCATTTTTTCCATGCACTTCCAGCACAGGATATACTGGTGTCTCAGCTAAGCATTTCTTTTGATGGGACAAAAATTTAAAGTGTCTGATACTTGCCATGTAGCACACACACACACACACACACACAGCAAAACACACACAGCAAAACACACACACCAACACACACCAACACACACTAGCATACACCACCATGCCTAGTGTCTAATCGACATGTGCCTAGGACAAAATGATAACTAACACACTCACACATACACACACACACATACCGGGGCTAGAAGCTGTGAATCGACCCCTACAACCATAAATACGTGAGAACACACCACAGCAGGCGAAATATCTATCAGTAAGTGCATTTCATACCTGGTAACTGACTGACTGAGGCACACACAAATACACAACTGTGCTACCTACCAAACATTCCGCCCCAAGACTCACCCCACTTTCCCTCAATGACGACTGACCGCTCGCTTACCATGTTAACTTTAAAGAAAAAATGGGCATTTTGACACTGGTGCGTGACCCTCGTAGAGATACGGGCTGTTTTGGTCAGAGACCCAGAGAGAGAAAGAGAGAAAGAGAAAGAGAGAGAGAGAGAGAGAGAGAGAGAGAGAGAGAGAGAGAGAGAGAGAGAGAGAGAGAGAGAGAGAGAGAGAGAGAGAGAGAGAGAGAGAGAGAGAGAGAGAGAGAGAGAGAGAGAGAAGAGAGAGAGAGACAGACAGACAGACAGACAGACAGACAGAGAGAGAGAGAGAGAGAGAGAGAGAGAGAGAGAGAGAGAGAGAGAGAGAGAGAGAGAGAGAGTTTTTTGACTACCACTCACTACTTTGTGATCGTCAATATGGCTTCAGGAAAGGTTACTCTGCTGCTGATCTGTTGTTAAACCTCTCCACTAAGTGGCACCAGTCACTGGATGAATCCAAAGTCAGCTGTGAGGTAGCACTGGACATTGCTGGCGCTTTCGACCGGGTGTGGCACCAGGGCCTCTTAGCAAAACTTCAAGCACTGGGAATTGCAGACTCTACGCTATGTCTCCTCAGTGATTACCTGCATGGTAGATCTCTAAGTGTAGTTCTCAATGGAACGGAATCAGCAAGACATCCTATTGGGGCAAGTGTTCCACAAGGAAGCGTGCTGGGACCATTGTTATGGAATGTCTACTTCAACGACCTTCTTCATCTCATCCTAGAATCACATGCATATGCAGACGACTGTACACTGACATTCACTTATCCAAGAGAAGAAATGCCAGCTGCTCTAAGCTACATCAATCACCAGCTGAGAGCTATATCAGCCAAGGGAAATAGATGGCAAGTAACATTTGCACCTGAGAAAACGCAAATGATGATCGTCTCTAGGCACCATGATGGTAATGCTGGTGCAGTAGTAAGGATGAATGGGAGGGTGTTGGCACCTGGAGAAGAAGTTGATATCCTTGGGGTGAAATTTGACTCCAAACTAACCATGAAGAACCATGTTGTAAATCTTGCAAACAAGGCAGCCAGGAAGCTTACAGCACTTCGCTGTATTTCGCATCTGCTTGACAGTAGGGGTTGCAAGATTCTGTACGAGGCACAAGTACGCTCACACCTTGAGTATGCTCTACTTTCTTGGTTTGCCTGCCCCCCCCCCCCTCTCATTTGAGACTGCTTGACAGAGTAGAGAACAGAGCAAGACGTCTCATCTCTCGCCTGGGCCCATCCTGGATAGATCTGTTATTTCAGCAGAGCCTTCAACATAGGAGGGATGTGGGTGGCCTTACTGTTATGTACAAGGCCAATATTGTCAAAGTACCACACTTGGATCCACTTCGAGGACAACGTGAAACAAGCTTTTATGCCACAAGATGGGCAGAAAGCAGGCACTTCACTCTGGCTGTACCCTTCTCCAGAACATCACTCCATCTGAGATCATATATACCCAGGATGACTCGAGTATGGAACACATTCGTACAGCATAATGATGTCAACGAGATAAAGTCAGTTGATCAAATGAAAATGCTGGCCCACAGATGGCTCCAACTTCATCCTATTCCCTACTTGTATGTCTCATAACAATAAAAATGCTTTCAAATGAGCTGATGTAGGTAACAGCTCTTAGCTTGCCAATAAAGTTAGGAATCCTTAACCTGTAAATAGCTTGTCAATAAAGCTTGGGATCCTTAACCTTGTCAAACCTTGTGTAAAAAAAAAAAAAAAACGAGAGAGAGAGAGAGAGAGAGAGAGAGAGAGAGAGAGAGAGAGAGAGAGAGAGAGAGAGAGAGAGAGAGAGAGAGAGAGAGAGAGAGAGAGAGAGATTTGTGTATCTGTGCTCGATGAAAGAGAAGACATTATTCAGATTATTAACCCCAGAAGGTTAATAATCCAGGATAAACTCTGAAAGCCTCGCAATGTGGCCGCTCTCAGTTTTTTTTTCTCTTTTGTATTTGCTCGCATTTTTCCCACTCAAACAAAACGTCTCTCATTCTTTATAATAACTCTCCTTTTATTCCGCCTTTATTTTGCAATTTCCAAATTGCTGTAGTCTTTCATGGGAAACATCTAAGTAATTATAATCTGCTCATCCATTTGTTTCCTGGACGGTTTCCATAACTATGACATAACAACTTAATTGATTTGATTTTCTAGTATTTGCAAATCGAAAACTAAATTGATTACCATTCAGCACGTGTCTATGGTCTAAGTGATTATTCCGTTTCTCACTAATGTTTTTTTTTTCTACCATTTCTACAATACTCACCCGGGAATCAGGCCAATATTTAAGTCTTTTTCCAGATACCTTTTTAAATACTGACACAATGTGTCGCATAATAGATTTGCCTGCCAATTTACCTTCAAGTAATGAAATCTTAAACAATCTTCAAAGTGAGTAGCATAATTCTTTTTTTGTACTTGTTTTTATAACCCAAGGTGATATTCCATCTGATCCTGTCGCTATGTTTTCTTGTCAACATCCAGTAATAATTTCTGTGCTTCGTCTTTAATTATTCCAGTGTCCTCAATGTCTGAAATCAGTAACATGTAAAATATTATCTTTTGCGAACCCGCTCTGAAACTTTCCTTGTAATGCCTCATGTATTTCCTCCTTTATTGTGTGAAGGATTTTTTTGGCGTCTGTTCTTCTTCTCCTTGATTCGCCGGTACTCTCCCGGCCCGGGTCTTTTCCAGATGGTGACCCGGCCTTGGCTCCCTGTCTTGGGAGTGTCTGAGGCCTATGTCTCCCGTGGGAGGAGGTACAAATACCTCCTCCCTATTTTGCCGTCTGTGTTACAGTGAGGGGGTTAGAACGATTCTTGCAGCGTCCCCTCCTTCCCTAAGTCCCTTCCCTCTCCCTCCATCAATCCCTCCTTCTCTCCCTCCGTCCCTCCCTCCCTCCGTCCAACCCTGCTCGCCCAACAGTCATAGGGTACCTCGCATAAATCGATTGGCGGATCGTGTCCTGGGGACAAAATACTAGAGTTGGGCAATAATGTTATGAGTTGAGGTAAGAGGCAGCTTTTACCTCGCGACCAATATGAGGATACAAATTTCCGTTCCTACCCTCTCATTCTTTCAGTGTAAGTGATGAGAGGGAGGGAGAAACAAAGTAAAACAGACAGACAAAGAAAGAAGGAAAAACAGACGGAGAGGGAGTATGAAAATGTGAATGACAGTGAGAGTGACGGACATCGACAAAAGGAGAATTAGTAAAAGTGAGACTAAGAAGGTGAGATACAGGGATAGTCAGGGAGACTAAGAAAGAATTCGTAGGATTAAGACAATTAATAATAATTAATTAAAATAATAATACACACACACACACACATTATTATTAATATTATTAATAATAATATTATTATTATTATTATTATTATTATTATTATTATTATTATTATTATTATTATTATATTATTATTATTATTATTATTATTATTATTATTATTGTTATTATTATTAATATTTTCGTGGAATTATAGCGCCTTGGGAATGACAGGCAATCAGATTTAATGTAGAGGATAGCTCTAATTTATCGGATCAAGAGTTTTTCATCAGCATCACCGACCCGGTCTGTGACCAGGCCTCATGGTGGATCAGGGCCTGATCAACCAAGCTGTTACTGCTGGCCGCAAGCAATCAAACGTACGAACCACAGCCTTGCTGGTCAGGTACCGACTTTACGTTCCTGTCCAGTGCCTACTTGAAGACAGCCAGGGGTCTATCGGTAATCCCCCCATATGTATGCTGGGAGGCAGCTGAGCAGTCTTGGGCCCCTGACATTTATTGTGTTGTCCCTTAACGTGCTAGTGACACCCCTGCTTTTCATTTAGGGGGATGTTACATCGTCTGCCGAGTCTTTTGCTTTTATAGGGAGTGATTTTCGTGTGCAAGTTTGATACTAATCCCTCTAGGATTTTCCAAATGTATATAATCATGTATCTCTCCCGCCTGCGTTCTAGGGAGTACAGGTTTAGGAATTTCAAGCGTTCCCAGAAATTGAGATGTTTTATCTCAGTAATGCGTGCCGTGAAGGTTCTCTGTACATTTTCTAGGTCAGCAATTTCACCTGCCTTGAAAGGTGCTGTTAATGTGCAGCAATATTCCAGCCTAGATAGAACAAGCTACTTGAAGAGTGTCATCATGGGCATGGCATCCCTGGTTTTGAAGGTTCTCATTATCCATCCTGTCATTTTTCTAGCAGATGCGATTGATACAGTGTTATGGTCCTAAAAGGTGAGATCTTCCGACATGATCACTCCCAGAAGGGAGAAAGGGAGAATGACTGGGAGAAGAAAGAATAAGGTGTTGATACAAAGAGGGAAAAAGAGTGACGGTGAGAGAGACTGAGAAAGAAAATCAGTGAGTAAGAAGTCAGAGGGAAAAATGAGTGAGAGAAAGGGAGAAACAGTGTTGAAGGCACATCAAATGAGAAACATTGTGAGAGAGACAGGGAGAAAAGATAAACTTGACGAGAATGAGCGTGAGAGTGACAAGACATTGGCTTCAGCTGCAAGTAGTTATTGACCTATGTAATTATTTACCAGTAATTCGTGTTAGTTGTAAAGAGTCCCTCGAGATTACGTCAGCTCTAGCATCCTCACAATTCTCTTAAGACAGGAGACGTACATAAGCGAAAGCTCCATTAAGATTTACATAATTATGACATTTAACGAAGTTCCTTTACATCATAATAAACGGTGTCATTATTTCTCGGGTAAAAGCATTATAATTCATACCATGACAAACTATCTAAGGAAGCAAACACTAATATTACTTCCTAAATAAGATAACTTGCATCTCTCACTGCTCATTTCTGAGATGCCTGTTGGTGTAAGCTGAGCCACCCTCGCTGAGGTACGACTAGATATCCTCCAATATGTCTGCTGGTCTGAGATGACAGATGTTATGACCGAGTTTATGGTTTGAGTAATTGCGAGTCCGCCAAATACCATGATTCACAGCTTGTGTAACTGCTTGCTCTCTTAATATTTTCTTTATATTTTTAACAAAAATTGTATTCACGTGGAAAAAATATTCCCTATGAAAAAAATATTTACTTTAACGTTATATTAATTCCAGGCGTAGTGACTCTGGTTTGGTCAGTGTTGTAGATGTACAATGATTCCCAATGCATTTTTGCAAAACAACGAACTAGACGTTTTCAAGTTACGACAGCTAAGCTGTGATGGCTATATAGACTGGCAAGCCGCTTACAACAACAGCCTGGTTGAGCCAGCAGTCAGCAGGAAAATCTGGGCTCGGGTCTGGCTGCGAGCGTACAAACTACGAAACCTATTTACAAAATAGGAGAGAGGTTCTTAGCATTGAATTACTGCCCAATAAGTTTAACCCCGATAGTTAAAAATAAGTGAAATAAATAAGATTGATAAGTGGAAGTAGCGTTAAAAAAAGTAATATACTGATTCTCTCTCACGTATGTATCTGAAGTAGTGGATAATGACGAGAATACAACATTTACGTTTCATTAGGGGTTTTGAAAGGATTCCATACAAGACAGATGTTGCAATACACGGCACTGAGGATGCGGTTCTCTTATGGATCAAGGCATGACTGATTAACAGACAACAGAGTAGTATGAAGTGGAGTTTATACACCTTTTTTGGGGAATAAATGCTAACTTAAGATCAGTAATATGGGTAGATAAATGTATCCTAAAGAGGGTACTCTTTAGCTTAATTAAATGTTGTAGGCGAGACGTCGCTGATGCAGTTCAGTGTAACTAAATACATTCATTGTCTTTATCAATGTGAAAGCTAATAACCACAACAATCGTAAACCTTAAAGTACAGAACTACGCAAACCGGATGCGAAAGAAAAAATCTTTAGAGTTTTACTTAATAGAAATCTGAAGCCAAGACAACAGTTAATAAATATTCATTTATTATAATCATGGGGAAGCGCTAAACCTGTGGGGAAGGGATGGAAGGTATTCAGGATTAATTCAGAGAATTGGAGCACAGACCCAGTTCCCTAGATCAAGAGCCCCTCACCAGCATCAAGGAACCTTCCTTGAGGGGAATAAATATTCAAAATAAAGCAAGTAGAATGAGTGGCTTCATATCAAGAACTTTATTACTATATATACTACAACTGTCTGGTGGTAATAAATCTAATTTAGAATATACGACATATTTCCGGTCTCTTTATTACGGAATAGATGAACATGCCTTGGAAAACATACAATGAAAGATCTCAAAAATAATGTCCTCTATCAGGGATGCTACAAAAAAATATAAAGATCAGGGAACTAACATACTTAGAATCATGTAGAAATGAGAGGAGTACACAAATAAAGTATACAATAGGTAGGTAAGGATATGACTAAGGAGCGGAAACTGAATAATTCATTCAAAGCTTGCAACAGTTTAACTGTATTTAACAAATCATTCATCAAAAATCAAATAAAAATCAGTAGTATGGCAATCGATTTGTAGCTTAACGGCATAGACTCAAGTAGCTTCCCTGAAGAGAATACGTTGGTTGGTATTAAAAACTAGGTTAAACTAATATATTATTTGGAAAGTTTTAGTGTAAATATAACCTGCCACGCATGAACCAGTTGGATTACAGCACTTCTATGTTCTAATCTTTAACTTGATTACCCACGTAAGATATATCTCCCCTAAGTTCCAAGACGTTAATTAGCCATGGCTCTATTAACACCTTTGTTCTGTTGAATAGTTTCATCTCTGAGACACTATATCCTCAGCTAACTTTTCTGGTCGTTGGTTTTGTGACTTACTAACACCGCTGATGGCTTTCTCTTCCTCTTCTAATGGGTCTTTCCAACTCTAATGTTCTTCCTAAACTTTGGCTTTCCTTCATCAACTTCTAAGTCGGGAATACTCTTTATTATTCGCCTATGACGGTACAACAGACAGAGAAAAAAACAACACTGACCTTTGACAGCATCGCAAAATTCAGTCTGTTTTTATGCAAGAGTTTATTGTTCAACAAACTGTTGAATATAAATAAAGAGAGAGAGAGAATGATATATATATATATATATATATATATATATATATATATATATATATATATATATATATATATATATATATATATATATATATATATATATATATATATATATATATATATACACGCTTGCCGGCGTGGAGGGAGAGAGCCAGTTTGTTGTGCTCCATACATTCTGTGTGTAAACCAAGAACCAACATGGTTTACACGGGCCAGTTTCGGCAGACATCATTGTGAGTGTCCACCGGACATCACAGAGTTGTGACAATCCTCTGCATCAGACCGTTGCTTCTGTATCAGTGAAAGTGCAGTGTGCATGTTGGGATTTGGGGAGTAGCGGTGGTGAGGGGATCCGGCCAGTGGTGGTGTGGAGCAGGTTTTGTTTACATCTGCGTCCGACCCGGGTCGTGGGTTGGGGGAGGAAGTGGCCTCTCACGACACCGTCATTCTATGGTGAACAGAAGAACACCTCGGTTAATAGCGTGAGCATGGTGATTAGTGTGCCAAATGGCGAGGGTTTCTTCTAAATGGAATAATAAGTGTATAACAATTAGCAAAAGTTAGTCAGTGATGGGCATCTTGAGCGAACACACAGGGCCACTCCCTCTGCCCCCAATCCCATATCCCCTCCCCTCATCCCAGCCTAGGCCCACTAACTTCCTGACCAAGAGAGTTGCCGTCTAGTGTCCCACCAATTACAAGTTCTGCCGCTGCTACTTCCCCACCCTCATCCCTCATGCATCCCTGCTGTCCTTCACCCGTCACCCCACAGCTGGCGCCCTCCCACCCCCACTATATCAGCAATGTCACAAGTAGCGCAGGTTCCCAGGAATCTTCACGACACAGCCAAAGCTGTCGTTCACGAGGCATTTGCCAGGTGTGCTACAGGGAATGTGCACTCAGTCCCTCAACTGGCAACATCCGTGCACACAATGGATGTCTAGGCTCCAGGAGAGCTCCAAATGAGAACAACCAACAGCCCCTCCCAGCAGACAGCGCTGACAGCTACCGTGACTTCACCTCTACAGAGGACCTCAAATCTGCAATCAAATTAACATCCACCAGGACTCTGACACACATCCCCAAAGCAGCTCGCCCTCAAGCTGCTAGCAAATTCACTGACCTTCTGAAGAAAGTCAACGATGCTCCTTCAAACAACAGATCCTGGCACAACCTGCTGCTTTTTGGCAATGTCTGTTTGGCTGTCCCACCAAGGAGGGATAAGTGACTAGCAACACATGTTATTAGGGCAATAAATGTATTCCTGAGGGATGACAACTTCGTCCGTCTCCCCCTAGAGCGGCAAACACCCCCTGGGCAAATGCCAACAACAGGACACCCGACGCCTCAAAAATCAGAGCCCCAATTAGCAAAAAAAATAGAAGAGAGTAATACTATTGGAGCTCTGAGGCTTATAACCAGTGAGGAAACCATCGCTCCCAAGGACGTCAGCACAGCGCAAGCTCTGAAGGACAAACATCCACCCAGGGCTCCCAGTACCAACATTGACCTCCCTGACATTGCAGCAGGCGAAGAACATCTAACCTTACAGGATGCTGATGTGTATAAAGCTGCTATGTCATTTCCACAGGGCTCAGCAGGAGGTTTCACCGGTTTAAGGCCTCAACACTTAAAACAAATACTCAATCCAGCACTTGGTGATGTTTCAGAGAGGCTGCTGTCTGAACTCACCAAATTTTCCAACCTGTGCCTGGCTGGCAGTGTCCCAGAGGCCATCAGACCCCTTTTCTTTGGTGCCTTATTGTGTGCCCTCCAGAAAAAGGATGACGGAATCAGGCCCATTGCAGTGGGTAACACCCTTCAGCACCTAGTTGCCAAAGCTGCAGTAAGAAGGGTGAGTCAAGAGGCTGCTGCAATGCTGAAACCAACTCAGCTCAGTTTCAGCGTTCAATAGGGCTGTGAAGTAGCTGCCCACGCAGCACGAGTATGTATCAAAAACATGTCCGATGAAAAAGCCTTGGTCAAATTGGACTTTGCCAACGCTTTCAACTCAGTCAGAAGGGATGCTGCTTTCCAAGCAGTTTATAGAAACTTCCCTTCCCTTTATCCCTTCATAGAATCGTGTTATAGTGTGACTTCCAAACTATTGTTTGGGGACCATGAAATTGACTCATGTGAGGGCGTGCAACAGGGGGACCCTCTCGCCCCCTTTCTATTCTGTTTGGTCATCAAGGAAGTCACAGAAGCACTCTCCAGTGAGCTCAATATCTGGTTCTTGGATGATGGTACCCTAGCTGGCACAACAGAATCTCTCCTAGAGGACATCAGTAAAATTAAAGACATGGGAGAAAGCCTGGGCCTATCTTTAAACCCCACCAAATGTGAAATAGTTTCTACCAATCGACAGATGATCCAGAATATTAGCGCCGTTTTACCAGGAGCACGAGCCATTGATCCAGCCAATAGCACTCTCCTTGGTGCTCCTCTTGGGTCCAATGCCATCGATCTGATCCTAGAAAAAAAGTCTCAGACCTCTGGACGATGGAAAGCAGGATGAAAGACATTGACACACATGATGCCTTCTACCTACTCACCAGGTGCCTGTCAATCCCAAAACTTACCTACTTTCTGAGATGCTCCCCAGCCTTCAGCAGTCCAAAACTCAAGGAATATGACTCTCTCCTTAAGACCATGCTAGAGAGTGTATTGAATCTTTCCCTTGAAGATGGACAGTGGTTGCAAGCCTCACTTCCAGTCAGGCTTGGGGGGCTAGGAGTACGCAGATCCTCCCAGATTGCTCTACCAGCTTTCCTATCCTCTTCCATAGCATCAAACGAGTTGATAAGACAAATTCTTCCTGATAACCTCAGTGACTCAGCAGGAATACAGGACCCTAGCTATGCCAGTGCCATCACTGAATGGGAGACTCTTGCTGCTCCAGCACCAAACCCTAGTGCAGCACTGGCTCACAAACAGTCAAGCTGGGATGGCCCAATCGCTGAAAAGGTGCTTGCCAACATGCTCAGGGCTGCAACATCAGATAGGGAGACTGCCCGTCTCCAGGCTGTGAGCGCATCTCACTCCGGGGACTTCCTCCAAACAGTTCCCATATCGGCAATGGGAACGCGACTCGACCCTAAGACCCTCCGTATTGCAGTGGCTCTGCGCCTTGCTGCCCCAATTCACACAGAATATACGTGTATTTGCGGCGAAGCGCAAGCAGACCAATACGGTCTACATGGTCTTAACTGTCCCAGAACCAAGGGCTGGTATGCAAGACACAATGAGATCAACGACATCATAAAGAGAACCCTTGCTACAGCTGGATGCCCAGCCGAGAGGGAGCCCCGATCACTAGCAGCCAACAATACCCACAACCCAGCAAACCGCCCCGACGGGATCACCATCTATCCTTGGAAGAATGACAAGCTCTTAGCATGGGACTATACCTGTGTGTCCACACTGGCTGACACCTATATCCATCACAGTGTGGGGCGACAGGGAGGAGCTGCTGACCACAGGGAGGAGTACAAGATCAGCAAGTACAGGGACATAAGCCAACAGTATCAATTTGTCCCAGTGGGATCAGAGACCTTGGGATCATGGGGAAAAAATGCCACACGTTTCCTTAAAGAACTGGGTTCCAGACTCATCGACACCACCAGGGACACAAGGGCAGCCACTTTCATGTTCCAGCGCCTCAGCATCGCCATCCAGAGGGGAAATGCTTGCTGCATACTTGGCTCACATTCGGCGTCGGAGGAGTTGGAGGAAATTCATGATCTTTAATACATTGTACCATCGTATTTATGTTTGTGTTTTTCTGTAAATATATTCTGTTTATTAATAAATGTTCACATAGAATACATAATATAGGCGGTGGTAGGAGAAGAAAATATTCAAACAGCTGAGTTTTCCTTGAGGTACGTTTATTGTCTTCTCTGAGGATGAGGGTCCCCATTCCAGCCATAGAGGTGGTACTTGCAGACAAGCAGACCCAGTAAAAGATATACATATATCTATATCGAGACGATATGCATAAAGTCTTCTTCTTGCCACTTATGTTATCATATTTTCTACAGCAAATACTGCCATCATTCCTCATGGAAAAGCGCCTTAATTCGCAGGTGACAAATTGCTTGAGGAGCCGAAGACTAGCATTACAGCAATATTTTATTACCCTCGTCTCTCCCTCAGACACGAGCCGTGCCTCAGCTTGTCTCAGATGACCGCTGCTTTGAGCTCAGAATATTTATCACATGTGTTATATTTAGAGTAATTACTGTGTTGGGAGAATGCTGGTATTATGCATTTAAAGACTAATCTCTTTGTTTCAATTCTGCTAATGATGAGGGAGGAAGGGGGAGAAAAAGCCTCGTGATAACAACTTAATATTGGAGGAGGGGAGGGTGAAGGGCTCTTGATCCAAGGCACTGGATCAAGAATGATTACCGATCATTCACCACGTACTTTCCCGTGCATGTAGCTGTATAGCCCTTGTGGCTTAGCGCTTCTTTTTGATTATAATAATAATCCCGTGCATGTAATAGTGATAATCATAAGTTCGCAGTTACAGTCAGATTCAAATTTGGGAATTTCATGAATTCTATTTGTCTCCGTGAAGAGGTCAACATTATTCTTACGGGTATATGAAAATAGAATTAAGTTTGACATATAATTTGAGATTCACGGAAGTGGAATAATTCGACCCATAAAAAATAAAACTAGCAGCTCGTCCTTGTTAATACGTAAGGCACTCAAGCAACAACTTCTAACGCTGATGAATATACTTTCAACATATTATTCAATAGCATCCATTGACAGTGAGTATATGCAACCAAACATTTCACAGACACTAACATCTCTCATCCTCTGAGAGTGAGTATATACTACCAACATTCACAGTACGTACATCGTACCAACATCCATGTGCTACCAACATTCCCTGTCAACACAACACTCACTACTCTCATCTTTAAGAGAAGGAAGTTACATTGTATTTCACTTTGAGACACTCGTATGCCTTAAACTAAAACAAAACACAGTGTTTTTGTTTCGACACTCGTGATTGACAGATCGCTCTAGCGCACGTTGATCGATAAGCAATTCCTACCTGTCAGAAATTCCTTTGTTTCAGTTGGAATGAAACCTGTCTGTCTGTAAGTCAAACATTCCACATTATCTCTATTTTTTTTCCTTTAGCGTGTATTCTCTGTTTGAATTTATTTAGTACATATTTTTCACCTTGTATTTAATTAGTGCATGTCTTGAAGCTCGTAGTTACTTACGCTCTGTTCTAAGAGAGATGAGAGAGAAAATCGAGATCACGGGTAAGGAGATGTGAGGATTATTATTATTATTATTATTATTATTATTATTATTATTATTATTATTAATTATTATTATTATTATTATTATTATTATTATTATTATTATTATTATTATTATTATTATTATTATTATTAATTATTATTATTATTATTATTATTATTATTATTTTTTATTATTATCACACTGGCCGATTCCCACCAAGGCAGGGTGGCCCAAAAAAGAAAAACTTTCACCATCATTCACTCCATCACTGTCTTGCCAGAAGGGTGCTTTACACTACAGTTTTTAAACTGCAACATTAACACCCCTCCTTCATTATTATTATTATTATTATTATTATTATTACATTCGGAGGGAAGTTCTAAACCCGTGATACCATGAAGAGGATGGTAACCTTAATTCCTTGGATCAAGGCATTAAGGTACCTACCTCCTGTGAAGGTAAAGAAGAGATGAGGAGGAAGCCAAGTTCTGGCCGCTTCATTTTTAAGGTTTCGTTCCTTTCGCTTCCACAGACATTCTTACTAATACCTTTCGTAATGTTACGATTTACAACACTGAATGTCGACATTTTCTACCTCCTTTTTTTTATGTCTTCATTATTTTAATTTCTTTCCTTGTCATCTTTATTTTTATCATTAATTATCTTCTTAATTACCATCACTATTTTTCTTCATATCTGTTTTTATTCTTATTTGCATTCTATTCATTATTCTTCATTTTACGTACTTTTATTCTATTTCCTTGTTCTTTCGTCCTTTTATTTTGTCTTCCTTTTCTTCAACGTCATTAATCAAATACAATAACACGAAGATAGTGATCCTGAAGCTGGAAACCCTGATTTCTTTTTGGCTGCGGGGAAGGGAAATAGAATTTGACTTTGATTTTGTTGTTTCCCTTTGTGGATTTTTCTCCATATCAATA
Source organism: Cherax quadricarinatus (assembly GCF_038502225.1). Taxonomy (NCBI): domain Eukaryota; kingdom Metazoa; phylum Arthropoda; class Malacostraca; order Decapoda; family Parastacidae; genus Cherax; species Cherax quadricarinatus. The sequence goes on along the minus strand of NC_091301.1, from coordinate 17,932,412 downwards.
AATTTGATGTGACTCCGAATTGTTATTTTTTGTCCTATGTGGTATAACGATCATCTTCGCAATATACTCTAGTATACAGGTGTGGTCTTTGTCTTCCTAGTGAATATTCGTGGTCTTAGTAGTCCTAGCGCGTAGATGAGGTCTTAGTCTCCCTAGTATATCCTTATACACAAATAACCTGCACATAGAAGAGAGGAGCTTACGACGACGTTTCGGTTCGACTTGGACCATTTACAAAGTGACTTTGTAAATGGTCCAAGTCGGACCGAAACGTCGTCATCAGCTGCTCTCTTCTATTTGCGGGTTATTTGTGTATCGTTCCAGTCACGGTGTTGTGCCTTTTTTTGTTATATCCTTATAGTTAGTTTGGTTTAAAGCCTATCGACTGCAAGTGGGTGATAAGAGGCTACACTTCTGTACATTAACATCAAGAAAACCTGAACTTGTAATATGATTTTTCGATTAATTCTCAACATTTTTGCGCTAAGAGATTCACACGTTTCAGTGCATATGTCTTATTAAAGAGACTCACACATTTCAGTGCATATGTCTTATTAAAGAGATTCACACGTTTCAGTGCATATGTCTTATTAAAGAGATTCACACGTTTCAGTGCATATGTCTTATTAAAGAGATTCACACGTTTCAGTGCATATGTCTTATTAAAGAGATTCACACGTCTCAGTGCATATGTCTTATTAAAGCCTTTGAAAAACACAGTGGCCATTAAGGCTGCATATCACCTGTACATTATTAGATATGGATTAAATAACAAGATTAAAGTAATCTCTCAGGGTATGTAGACTGAGAGGTAGACACCTCTTAGTGGTCGAGTATTGTGCCCTCACGCAGAAATAAGAACATAAGAAAGAAGGAACACTGCAGCAAGTCTCCGGGCCCATGTGAGGCAGGTCCAATTCTCCCACAGGCTTAAGCCAATCCTTAGGAATAGTTTTTAAGGTTGTCAGTCTCCAAGCTTAATGGATTGATTATATCATCTTCATTTCACTGCTACACTTTCTGCCTCTGCTTTTGACTGAAGAAGCCTACTATGTAGGCGAAACGTTTCAATAATAAAGATACCCAACTGCTGCACATGTGTCTTAATCATCAGAAAATAATGCAAGAACCTATATAAACATAAAAGTAATATAGACGTTGAGGGTGCACATAAAATTAGAAATTACACAGTAGGCTGTTTTACGGACGGAAAAGTTACACAAAATTCACAAAAATATTACCAGATACTCTAGAGTGACACAGCTGTCTCCAGTCCTGCAGATGTTATGCCAATTATAAAGAAAAGGATTAGCTGGTTCATGAAAACTATACAGAACCAATTCGTATATAATCCCTATGAGTTTAATTATTCCCTGTGTATACACTGAAATAAAAGTATGCATGGCTAAGGGAATATGTGTATGGGAAAAAGTATGTAGTGAGACAACCCACAGATACGAACGACAGATGTAAATAGACAGGAATGAACCCGACGTGGAAAAATAAAACGTGAAACACGCACACGCAAGGACTAGAATATCCGAGCATTAAAACCCAGAGGCTTTTGGAAATAATCTTATGGAAGAGAACTGGAATCTGCTTCTGACTCAAATATATTCACACTGACACACTTATACACTTACACACTGACACACTTATACACACACACTGACACACTTATACACACACACTGACACACTTATACACTCACACATTGACACGCTGATACACTCACACATTGACACACTAATACACTCACACAGTGACACACTAATATACTCACACACTGACACACTTATACATTCACACACTGACACACTTAAACATTCACACATTGACACATACACTCACACACTGACACACTCATACACTCACGCACTGACACACTTATACACTCACAATGACACTTATACACTCACACACTGACACACTCATACACTCACACATTGACACACTCATATACTCACACACTGACACACTTATATACTCACACGCTCATACACCCACACATTGACACACTCATGCACTCACACAATGACACACTCATACACTCACACACTGACACACTCATACACTCACACACTGACACACTCATACACTCATACACTCACACACTGACACACTCATACACTCATACAATGACACTCATACACTGTATGTATTCAGCCTCACATTTACAAATTTGTACGCACTCACATTTTCACCTCTCTCTCTCTCTCTCTCTCTCTCTCTCTCTCTTCAAAACGAATACAAACTATATGACAACAAACTACACAAAGAAGACAACAAACTAGAGAATAAAAGAACTTTGGAGTAATCATAAGCAACGAGCTTAAAAGTACAAAGCTTTGTGTGAGCAGCAAAGCTAACACAATGCTAAGTTTCATAGCTAGAAATGTCGAGCACAAAACCAAGTCCAGTTTTGCTCTTCAAATTACATGAAAGACGAAGATATACTAGACAGTATACAGAGTGTATAAATAACAAAAAGGCAAGTCGGACCGAAACGTCGTCGTAAGCTTCTGTCTTTTATGTGCGGGTTATTTGTGTACAGAGTGTATTTTCACTCAGAAACAAACCTTATGAAGAAACACTCAAAGCATTTAACCTTTTCTTTTTTTCAATTCAAATTTCATTCAGATTTTTAGTACAGTGAATGACTCTGGCACACTCACTATTTGGAGAACTGAATGAGTCCATAACTCCAGACAGTGGAATTAAACTGTCAGGCAGAAGACCCAACACGAACGCATACAATTTTTTCGGCCAAAATTAGTACAGAATGTAAAAACTATCCACGAATTCAATACAGCAGTTGAAGAACCAGCAGGATAAGGACTTTGCAGGTATAGGATTCATGTATATATTTTGCATCGTGTCCTAGTGAGTGGATTATCCAGAGCCTTCAGGACCTACATTCTAAGTATACCTAGCAACCCAGAACAGTATATACATATCAGAAAGCATGGTAATAAGTTATAGTGACCAGTAAGATATAATGTATACTGTGGGACCGAGATGTTGCCTAGTACACTTGCCATTCACTAAACTTACACTATACCCACGAAGGCCGTCATATACATACATCAGATGGAGCAATCCTAAGTCAATAGTTTCCTGATGTTTGTCCAACACTCCTCCTGGACGATCAGTTGACAACGAGGCAATCGAGTCAATAATAGCAGTAGTGGGAGAAGTAGACGGCTGTGATAGTCGCAGCAGAAATGATGGTAACCAGAAACAGAATCACTGATACAGTCAACTGCGCAAGTGGCAGTGGAGTAATACGACTTGTTAAGATATTAAGAGTATTCATTTAGTAGAAGCAGCCCATGTTTTCCATCCAGTTTCATCTCTCCTGAAAGTTCCATGCCATTTTCCTGAAATGGGAGGGGTATAATTCCCCTCCCCCTCCTCCTGTTCATGCTGACTGTGATTTGAGTGAGTGGATGGTGGGGAGAAAGCCTTCTATTTTTCCATCTTTGAATCATGCACTTAGGTAATTCATGATAGCCCTTAATCTAGGCAGAAATAGATAATTATCAGCAGATAACCTCGGAGAAGATATTCATGTCCTCTGTTCTATGTCTTTCCCATTTAGTCTCACACACCTCACCCTTGATTCCTATATTTAAGAGGCATTCTCAGTGTGATACTTAACTCAAGTGATTCATTCACCTGTTCATAAATTCACCGACAGAATTGTGTCACACAGTTCAACGACTGAACTGTGTAATACCCTCTGCTACAATATGAGCTAATAGAACACATTCACGTCAGCTTATACAACTCACAATGGCTGATTTACTTGGCGAATTCCGCCAAAGCCTTTTGTTGCGCTTCCAGGAGAGGAAGATGAGCCTATGTTGAATGGTAACGTGTCTGTCTTACACTAAGCAGACGGAGAATCGAACGCTCAATAGCCCTCACTGATTTATCTCATCATTTGATTAGAAAAAATGCGTCTTCAGGAATTAATAAGCTCTCGCCAGCATTGTCATACGAGCTGATGAATTTCACTCCTCATTGGGAAACATTATATATTATATCTCGCCCGGAGATTTGATCCCCGGTCCTGAGGAATGAGAGCTGCGAGTTTCACCATCAGATATATACACAAAATAAAATATACTTAGATTAAGACTTGTCTTTTAATAGGGATACCGTGATGTCGCCGAAGGGCTCTTGATCAAATAAACTGGAGCTGTCCTTACCTTGCTTTTGATCAAACCTGATTATCTCCTATTTCGCTACGGGTTCAGTTTAATGCGAAATAATTTTTTTAGGATTTCCGTCTTAGGTATATTAAATGCCAATTAGGGGACGTTCTGGTTAATATTAATTTCCTCTCTGAGTGTGATGGAAAATATTGCATACCTTACTTTGAGCAATAAAAGTTTAATTATCTGTAAAATTTTCCTTCCAGTAACAATGAATTCGAATTTTAATCGAAGTTAGGCAAAATTGACACAACTGTCTGAAGAAGTTAAGCTCTAGCTCCAGAAAGTTTTACTCTCCTACCCATTAATGGTATGTCTTGATATTGGTGAAGAGCTCTTGATCCGTAAAATGAGAGATATCCAACTCTTCCTTGGATCAAACCTGATTGCCTCCCATTGTTGTATTACCCTCATGGATTTATTGCTTCCCCACTAATATAATAATTACATTTTACTCGCCGAGTTTTTTAAGCTAATTGATTCTCCAAATTATAAACCAAACGATAATCCTTAAACGAAATATTACAGAGGAAAAACGCAAAATAAAAACGTTAAGAACATTTAAGAAAATTTAGAACATAATATACCCAAACTTAAGGTAAAATAATCCATCGTAACCAGACATGACCTGACCTGATCAAAGCTAATTTGATATGAAGTATTTGATATGAAGTTGAAGTTATTAGCAAAAACTTAAGATGGTGGAGAAAGAGGAAAGGGGAAAGATAGGAAGAGGACGAGGAGGAAGAGAGGAAGAAGAACAGACGAAAGGTAGGAAGAGGAAGAAGAGGAAGAGGAGGAGAGGAAGAAGAACATAGGAACGTTAGAGCAGAAGGGATGGGAGGAGAAGGAATAGGGCGAGGAGGAGGAGTACGAGAGAAGGAGATGAAAAAGGACGAGAAGGAACAGGAGGAGGACGAGAAGGACTAGGAAGAAGGAGGAGGAAGAGGTAAAGATGGAGAACGAGGAGAAGGTATTTGGAAACACAAAAACTTCA